>NC_084974.1:18816564-19014064 GCF_963691925.1 Scomber scombrus
AAAAATACATGTAGAAGAACAGAAGAACCAGATTTTTTACTATAATAAAGGTGGGATGGAGGGATTACATCAATATAATTAACATAATACAACATTTAAAGAGAGCTACTGAGTTCTCAGATGCACCTTTGATGAATGGGAGTAATGGACAACTAATTGAATTGGTCTAGGAACCAAGCCTTGAGGTATACAGAAAAAAACAGTGAAACAGAAGAAACATTGTATGACAAAGCATTTGAGAGTTGATTGGATGAGGTATCTGTCTATCACCGTCAGTCACTGTTTTACCTTGCGAAGCAGCTGGATTCGCAATGCTGATTGGCCCAAATCACCATTTGAATGTACCATGTTCATAACTTGAAGCCTGATAATATGGATTCTCTCATGATCTTGTGATGCTGCAATCTTGGGAATCCAGCTGCCTTGCAAGGGAATTTAAGCACCTACTTGATCCAATTCATCTGCATGCTGCATCAGCTTTCACTAAAATGAGATGAAATGTGATTTCAGGCACTTTAACATCATGTTCTTTCATTTCAGGAATCAAGTTCTGCAAACAAGAAATTTGATCCCCTCATAAATGCTCTGAAAAGTATCACTCAACCCAGTAAGTCATATTTTGTGACATGCAAAAACAGCATGATTGCGCTTCATTAGCTTCCAGACACATTATCTGCATTGTCCTGAATGTACTGCCAATTGTTAGAACATAAGGCTAAAGTGCAATTGTCATGACATAACACAACATCATAAATTGATTAAATTACAGAAGCGGTCACTTTGAACCCATTTATTATCTATTATGAGATTAGTATGTTAATGCCCTGTCAATATTTCATAAAACCAGCCAACATCACAACACTGGAAGGTGTGTTCCTGGATATGTTGATTCCTGCTCAGAAGAATTTGACCAAGTATTTTCGCTATGACGGCTCCCTCACCACACCTGACTGTGCTGAAGCTGTCGTCTGGAGCCTGTTTACAAGCACTGTGCAACTCAGCAGAGAACAGGTAATTTTATGACAATATTTTATCATCTTCTCAAAGGACGAAATCATTTGATTTACTGAAGTTCTTCCTTTAGCAACATTACTGAAGTGCTGGTACTTCACTTAAGTAGTTAAATTATTGTAGACTTCATGGCAAAGAGGATAAGGTCTATCATTTTTGGCAACACAGGCTCAATGTATTCTTGAATTTTATATTTTCATATGATTTGATTGACAATAAGAAAAATATAAAACATCACCAGCCTTGTTCAGCCATATTATTACCCTGTAGAGTAAATGCTCATCTGTTTGCTGTGTTGTTTCATCTATGTTACAGATTGCTGCATTCAATGAGCTTCAGTTTTCTGATGGAAAGCCAATGGCAAAAACCTACAGACCAGTGCAGCCCTTGAATGGAAGGCAAATGTATTACTCTGCAGGCCATGCTGCTGTGGTTAGCACTGTGTTGCTCATCAGTTCAGTGCTAGTATCCACTGTTGGTGCACTCTCCTGAAACACTGCAGGATTAATGCCAAAGTTTTCTTCTGATGGCCAAAAGGACCATTTTCATTTTCTTTGGTAAAATGCATACATATAGTTCACTGTATTTTTGTAAGTATATTATGCATGTGTAAATCTACTGTACAGTGTGCAATGTGTGTAATTTTGTCTCTAACTAAATACTGCAAAAGTGTCATCAGCATTTTTTTTCTTCCTTTGCTATATATAGGAAATATGTGAGCTGTATCTTTAATAGTTTAACATCTTATAATTCTTGGTTTGACTTTAATTTCTTGTAAAAAAAAAAAAAACTGTGATGAAGCTTACTTATAATATTAATAAATCATTGTTTTTACTTTTGCAACACAAAGTTAGACTGCAGTATGACCCACACTGCTTACAGACTAATAGTTGTATAGTTGCTGATATTTGAGTGATGACACATGTTCATGTCAGTAAAACTGCTAAAACTGTGAAACACTTCCTTGCGCAGTGTATGAATGAATAAAGTTGGATTTCTGCTTTGTAATATTTTTTTCCTTTTAAGTGGAGTGTTGTTCTGTTCAATTACAGAAATATTGTGATGTACAGTAGATTACATTGCATATTAAATCCATCCATCTCTGTGGTCAGATAATACTCTACTGTTATTATATCATGAGTTACCCTGTGATACCTGAAGTGACAGACAAAGGGGATACATGAAAGCAAACATACAGCAACATACGAAACAGGAAGAATAATGAAAACATCCGTATTACCGGGTACAGACATGAATTCAATCAAGCCTTTTTTTTCTTTTACAGGCAAGGCACATTTATCTGTTATAACCTTTTGACAACAATGCAATTTAAATTACCTTACATAAAACATAAAAGGCATAGAGACAAAATGTAAAATAAATATGAGACATTATAAAGAGACACATTTAATTAGAATTTGAAAGAGTTAAATGTGAAACAAAAATAAGCTAAAATAAGACTAAAAATTACAGTGCAGTGCAACATATGAATAAAAAGCCTCAAATATGATTCAATAAAAGCCATCGGCAAACAGAAAAGATATGATATTTTAACATGTATACACATATGTAATTCTGAAATGTTATCATTTCTCTAAAGATATAGAACTGTACGCAAGCAAAAATACATCACATGCCATAGTCAGCTCACTTATTAGCCACCGGTGTCACTGATGAGAGGAAATATCTGAAATTTACATATAGAACCGTAAATGCTCAATTCAGATTTTTTTAGATAGATTATTTTGTGTTGATAGTTTCCACTAATCTTTGCAAGTGCCATGTATCTAACTCTGTTGTGAACATAGCTGAGGTCCTAAACTGCAACAAAGAACAAAAAACAATTAAAAAAAAACAACTGTTTGGTCACGATAAGTTGCTTTCACTTTGGCTTGTCCAACAAATTTGAAACTTCCTCGTCTCTCTATTGACCCTGGTGCTGATTTTACTCTCCTCTATGTTTATTTTTATGTTGAGAAGTGAGCAGTTCTGATCTGACCGTTCTAACAGCGGTCACATAGCTAGAGATCGGATATGAATAATATCTGAGTCACTTAGAGACAACCCCTCCCCCACCCCCCCTTTACTTCAACATGTAAAGTGAATGTAGCCTATGACTTCTCTATAAACCTCAGTAGCTGGACATTATCAGTTCCGCTAACATCCACAGAGTGGCAGCACTGAATAACTCTGAATGACTGGGCTCTGCTTCCTGTGTTTGCAGTGAACTCTCAGTAGCAGTTAGATACTGTACTTACAGTTCTAATATAGTGTGTATATCATGGATATCCTCAAATGTTTCTTTTTATATCTTTAGGAGTCTTGGGGAAGTTTAATCTCTCAATTTATAAGCCATGAACCCAAGCACAGCATGATGATGTAATGAGAAAGTTAGACTCTGAAACAGGAATGATGCCTTTTTTGTGGTGTGTGTAAATGCCACACACTTTGCAGCTGAGGAGTCCAGTAACAGGCTACCTATTTCAACATGGTTGATTTTTACGCTCTTGAATAAACACTAAAGAATAAAACTTTAAATGTATTTCTCAAAGGAAAGAAACATCCTCAGCTTCTGTGTCTCAGCTGCACAGACACAGAGAAGAGGATTGTGTGTCAGTTTGAGATCAATCATTATAGGTAAAACATAATTCAATCAGTCCTAAGCAGTGCCCTTAGAGGATAATACCCACTGGTGTCATTAGATGATGCGCTTGTTTTTGGAGTCCTGGCACTATCTATATCACCGTAAGTAGTCGAGGAGATCACTTTGGATATAATCCTATGTTGCACAGGAATAGCTGTCTGATGCAAGCACAGTCTCTAGCGTAACAGTGCTGAGATAATCTGCAGGATGCAAAGTCATGCTTGCCTGCTGCAGTGGTGCTTTCCTTGTTCTCTTGAACAGGACACATACAGACTCAATATAATAACCTTTACATGTGAGCATGTGTTGTTTGAATAGAAAAAATAAGTAAATTGTGTGATTCCCTGCAACAAATAAAACCCTTTAATATGCTATCTGATTCATTTCATATTGTACATTACTGCCTACTTATCTTTTCTTCTTCTTCTTTTTTTTCTCACAAGGACATCTTTTTTCTCGGTTTGTGCACACCGCCCTTCCCCCACTTCCTCTTATTTCACTTGGTGTGACTCTGAGGTTTGGGTTGTCAAGACAACGGAGGACACAGGCCTGTCTATCGTCTATTTTGCGAAGTTTCTGTTGTTGCAAGCATATTGCACATTTGCTGCTGGGATAGGGAAGAGGCCTTGCACCATCCCCCACCCACACCTTGTCACAAACACACAGGCATGAGTGAGTTCTCAGAAATATAAACGAGATATGAAGTCTTAGCTCTTCCTGTAATCTATACAGAAGATTTTAGAGTTACACGGCTGTAAAATATGACATATTTGAGACCAGCAATCAGGCCCACTTTTGTTAACACAACCATTTAACAGCATCGCTAAAATCATCTTTAAGTGTGCTGTAATGTTTCATCTAAGGGTCTCAGTTTGATCTTTCATCATTATGTTGCAACAGAAAACATTGTTTAGTCCTGAAATAACATGTACACACCCACATAAATTATTAATGGGATCAATATCTATCTGCTTTACGATCTTACTTCTTAAAAAAAAAAAAGAAAGAAAAAGAAACCTAAATAGGTGTCACCTTGTAACTGCATGTCCATAAAAGGGATGAGCTCATGCATGTTAGCAGTGGTGCAGTCTGCTAGGCTTCATGGGCGTAGGCTTTGAATTTGCATGTGTGTGTAGAAGTGGAAAGTAACTAAGTACACTTCCTAAAATGTAAGTACAATTTTTAGAAACTGGCCACTTTTGATTGAAGTTGTGAATTTTTTTCACTCCATTACATTTACTTGATAACTACAGGTATTTTAAAGACTAAAATTGTACGTAAAAATATATGATACACTATATGATTTATGATATTCTCAATATAATGTATTGAGTAGTCAGAATCACCCAAATCTCATAAAAAAGTATGTAAAGTAGTTGGATCTAAATCGAGATGGAGAGGCTATGGGTTTGAATGTATACTAAACTTTATCAATTCTCAAAACATGAAAACATTTGATATATTTTACTGTGAATATCTTTTGGTGTGAATACTGATGTTCAGGATTTGAATGCTTTTGCCGCCAATATGTGTGTGCGCGTTTGTATGTGTGAACATAACAGCATAAGCATGTGCACATCTGCATACACTTCCCTGCAAGTATAGTTAGCTGTGTGTGTGCGTGTGTGCGTGTGTGTGTGTGTGTGTGTGTGTGTGTGTGTGTGTGTGTGTGTGTGTGTGTGTGTGTGTGTGTGTGTGTGTGTGTGTGTGTGTGTGTGTGTGTGTGTGTGACTGTTAGGGCTTTTCCTGTGTGAACCACGTGGCTTAGACACGGTTAATAAAAGATCACGTTCACTTCTGGGTTTTCTTTCTCCTGGGAAGACCGTTGGTAAGACCATGACAGCAAATGACTTTGCTCAAATCTGATGATTTCTGTTTTCTTTCTTTATTTTACTTTTGTATTATCTTTAGAATGAAAATGTATATATTTATATTTTATATATACTGAATTTGTATTCAGTGAGTTTGATTTTACTGCCTAAATACACTATCAGAATCTTTTTACGGAAACTTTATTGTCAAAATGCTATGTAAGGTAAATATGAAACTTATAGTAAATTCAACTGTATCTATATCTCAGTTTGATGTTGGAGAACAAAATTGTGTCACATTTAATGTGTAAAAACTTGCCTTTAGTCAACCCTTCAAATCTTCAGTGTTTGCGGTGGAGCGACCAGAAGCGACTGATGTACAGTGTTGTCACCCATAAAGTAGAAAGCACTACTAAACTTCACTACACAGTGTAGTGTTTCCTACTTTATGGATGAGTATACTGTTGGCTGCAGAGGAATCTAACAGAAAAAAGAAACCAACGGACTTCAGGTTTAGGGTTGAAAACTTTTAGGCCCGTAATGAAAACCTGCAGAATTTCTCTGTTTTTTGTTTGTTTTTGGAAATTGTTTATTTATTACAAAGTGATGTGATGAAAGTAAATGCAAAATTCAACAATATTTGTTTGACGTAATGTAGTGAAATTGCTCTACAGTTAAAAGATAGCAGGAAAGCAGTGTACAAATTCAAGAGTTTATTTTTGTTTTTTGCTGGTGATACATTAATCGTTTCCTTTTTTTGTTTTATAACATTTTTACAAGGTTTCTGTTGTTTGTTTCACATGAAAAATGCAGCAAAACCTTTAAAAAGAAAAAAAAATCCCCTATATGAAAAGACTATGAGCCTATTATATAAAATATACATACAGGGTATAAGGCAAATATGGACATGCTATAACGATACACTCTGGTCTTCAAAAAACTGAGACTATAGGTGTATTCTTAAGGCTAAAAGAATCTATAATTTGCCATCGGGTATCACTGAGGCTCCATTTAATCTTATATTTAAAATTTTAATTTGGGATATATAACCGTTAGCATGAATCAGGCTTTTTGGGAAAGTGCATAAAGTAAAAGTAAAATGAATTCATCAGATAAATAATAAGCAAACTGAAACTCTTCCATTGAATAGTTACACAATACAACAATAACTTAGGTTTGGGTGTTTTTTAAAAATATTATTTGAAATTGTCTGTATTTCTTACCAAAAAATGTATAATTACTGTTATAATTCTTCAATAAATGATTTATGTGAACAGTGTATTATGAGAGCTCTTTTCACATAGCATTCTGATTAAGCTGATTAATTTAGATAGACCTTCAGTTATGCAATCTAAAGCAGGTGCTGTGCTTTACTACAATATAAAAATATAAAAATCTTTTTGACACTTAAAATGTCCATGTAGCTATTTAAAAAAAAACATTATATAGTGCACGTATCTTGCTATGTCTGACACTTGGCATTGGTACCAAACATCATAATGTGACATTTTATTCTAATCCCACGGTAGCGGCTGCAGAAAGTTTGATGGGACCAATCCCCGTCGTCCTTTTAGATCTCCCTACAATTTAAATTTAAAAAAAAGAGAAAAAGTCAGCAAGTAAAGAGGTTAAAAACTAGGCGACAGTAATTGTAAAAATGTAGAGATGACACTCACATAGTAGAATCCGTCTTGATCTATTTCACCTAAAACATATATGATGTCCCCTGCACGAAAGCCAAGTTCGTCCTGTTAAAGAAAAGAACATGTTTAAGTTTGAAACATCATAAACTACTTTGCTGAATTTATAGCAACAGAATATATATCAGATTATTATGTATCATTATAGTGCTTACTTCACTGTCCATGTTGGGGGAACTTTCCCACGGATCATAGTCAAATAAGGCCACCATTCTGCGAACAATCGCATCATCAGGAATACTGCCTATGTCGCTTGGATCTGGTGTTACAGACATACCTGTGGACCAAGATTCAAAATCTTATTTGAAATTGTACAATTATTAAATGGAAAATCAGTTTTCATACTGGCCAGTTAGAGCATTAAACCTCAAAAACTGCTGAAAAAGATTTTACATACTTGAATAATCACCTTTGAGCCAGTTACCTGATTTAACTTATATAAATCATTAGTGCCATTTTTCACTTACATTTTTAAATAGTTCATTTTGTAATATACACTCATGAACTGTTTTTTTTACTTTCATTTTATAACTTCCTACAGTTACACACACATTCACACTCAATGTAAGCAGCCTCCTACAGATGGAGACCCCTGTGCCGTGCTAAAAGTTAACAACACATTTATTGTTCAAAGTAAAGGAGAGGTGATTTTCATGCTTCCAGGTTAAAGTATATTAGTATATTGCTCCGAAGTTACTGCCAATGTCCTGCAGAGACAGATGACTGATACCTGTATTGTCCACTGGGAGGAATCCTTGCTGCATAAGTAGATGCTTCAGATATTCGTCATCCACTGGGATTTCAGTCACCATGTTGCTTGGCACATAACCGTAGAGGCCACCAGACTCACCATGATAGAAACCATCACAGTCTTTATCTCCAAACACCTAACAGATGCAGAAACATGTAGTTATATTATATTGTAGATTTGGTTGGAAATAAATACATGCATGTGTACATTTGCACTTGTCAATGGCAATAACAGACAGGTTTCAGAGAAACAGTGGCAAATCTCATCAATCAGTTGTAAACGGTGACAGGATATAATGAAAGGAAGTGCTCATCTTTGTTCACACTCAACTGGTTTGGTCTGGCACACACAGGAAACAACATCATGTTCTTTCAAAGAAGCTTTTCAACCGATCAAGTGAGGAAATGCAAGTGCACCTAAAAAACCATCACAGAGATCTGTACACGATTAAAACAGTAACACTTTTACAGTATACAGTAAGTTGCAACAGAAAAAGAAACATAACACACCATACCTTGATTATCTGGCCTGGTACAAAAGGCAGCTCCTCTGCAGCCGTGTCATAGTTTGGAGACATTGCAGCAGGGTTGTACGGGTAAAGTGCCACAAAGAGCCGGACGGTGGGTTCAGACACCTGGCTCGCAGTCTCAAGTTCCCATTCTATGAGTTCCTCCGGAGTAGCAATCCTCACTTCATCTGGGTATATCAAAACATCCAACTCCAGACTTGTCTCCATTTACAGCAGCGGGAGTTCTCGACTGTCTACTTGGCAGACAGATGGCTACTGTGGACAGCAGATCTCTCCTTACCCTTATCCTGATTTGAGGTAACTAAGCTAAGCAGAAGGTACAGTAATCCTCTTTGAAGCAAGTGGATACATTCAGTGCTTCAGCACTGCCTGTTGCACTGTAAGACTGGACAATGCAAAGGGGAAGGGATTTCAATTTGCTAAAAAAAACAAACAAACAACTGATACATTATATAGGTTTGTTTAGGCTGCATCTATCCAACATTTGGCAGCTAAAGATCTTCTAGTGTTTATAAGTATTACTGAAAGGTGCATGATAAATACACCCTTGAATAAAATGCTTATAGATAAAAAAAAAAAAAAAAATCAATTTTGTTAGACTGTAGTAATACACAACAGTTATAAACTTTTCATTTTCTCAAAAACTGCTTTTGCTTTACCGAGAGAAAAACAGGACATTTTTTAAACTAGTTAGTTAACTGAGAGAAGTGAAAATTAGAAAATTGAAAAGATATTTCCTAAAAATGTTGCCTCTAGTTGTGCAAATGCTAGTTAAGAGATAAAATGGGGAAAACACATTTTAAACCACATTTAAAAAAAATCCACCTGTCCAATATCAATTCAATTCAATATCAGTATCAACTTTCTTTAAAACATCAAGTCAGGTTCACTGTGGGGAGGCAACATTTAGGCCTTTTGTTTGTATCACTTAGGCTGACGTCTCATCCTATCATGACTTGACCCAGTTTACATGTCACTGAAAGCTAACACTTCTTCTTTTGACCTCAGGCCAGGTCAGCAGGTGATAATCTCCTCCTGTAGAAGAAGGGAAAGGTTTAACAATTCTCTGCGTGTTTGTTTATGTTTGAGTAAGCGATAAAGTAAGAGCCAAAAAGAGGGAAGCATGAGGAGTAGACATACCTGCCAGCATTTACTTATGCTTGGGGTTTTTTGGGTTGTGTTTTTGATTTTTGATTCATTTCTAAACTTGTTAGAGAAACCAACAGGAAACAATCAACATGATGCCACATGAACAAATATGCACACTCAGTCCCATTGTTGAGAATACAGCTGGCCAACAAGGAACATTATATGTGAGATATTGTTTATATGGTTGGTTAAACTTAAATCTACCTACTTTTAGTATTAGTTTCAATACATTTCATTTAAAGCAGTAATATGTGTTTGTATTGTCAACCTGAAAACAGTTTAATTATTCCAGGTTTCAAACTGTGGTTTCTACAAACAAAACAAATTCTTTTACTTTTGTGAAGACTCAATGTAAAACATCTCATCCTCAGATATTCCCATTTTTATCCACAAGGGGGAGCCGTAAGCCATTAAATATTTAGCTTTAAGTAGCATGTATTGCTCAGCTGTATTGGTTCAGATTCAACACATAAACCACACTACAATAATTCACACTCACTGTAATATACTCTCCTGGCTGCCAGTGTGTGGTGCTGAATTTAAAGATAATGATAGGAGCATTTTCTACCCTCAGTTTGCTCGCCACCAATAGTGAAATATGACTGCACACGTCTGACCTCAACAGCAGAATTTGCCCTTTGCATCGCTATCTAGCATGTGGCCTCGAGGACAGGAAATGCTGTGATCTCAGATTACAGTTCAGGGACGCCCTGAAAGCTGCCCTCCAAAAAATGATTAGGTCATGATTAAAAATATATGGAAAATGTAAAAGTCAAAGTGCTAGACTCAGTGATGTGGTTCTATCCAGGATGTGATATTTAACATATCGGAATCTGTGCGGCAGTAGGGTTACAGTAAACAATCATTTAGTCTTTTAGAACACTATAAGTGCAACACAGACTTAAGAACAAACTTTGCTTTACCTTAAAACTGATTCTGGGGGGAAAAGTATCCTAGTAGAAATGTGACGCTACCCCAGTCTGAAGACCATTGTGTCTGCTGAACTTTAAAGTTGACTGTGATACTTTAAAGTTGGACAGGTTCACAGTTTTCCATGTGTGTCCTAAAACAACAGTCAGATGCCCAAATGAACAGTGAAAGAGTTTTTTCTGGTTGTAATCACTCCTCCTATACTGTCATTAGAAGATCCCTTTATAATGCACTTATGTAAGTGATTGGGAACAAAATCCAAAAGCCTCCTTCTGTGCAAAAATATATTTATAAGTTTATCTGAAGCTAATATGATGCGTCAGACGTCCAAATTAGTTAAATCAAGTCTATAACTTTCAAAGACTTTATTTTTATTAATAACCTTTTGCTGCAGGTGAACAAGAAAACACTGTCCATCCAGACTATATATAAATATGAACCTAGTAAGGTAACATTAAACATTGATTTACATTGGAGCCAGTTTAAAACCCAGAGTTGCAGCTTATGGTTGATGCCATGATTCTTTATGTTTGAAGCTGTGACCTTTCTAATGTTAGCTACTTCAGCTAAATTGTGCTAAAAGGACAGGTATTGTTATCAAGTAACGTTAAACTTAGAGAGCAGCAGATGAGCCAATTGTCAGTCACAGCTGTCGATCAACGCCCACACAGCAGACATCGAAGCTACTATAAGTCTTTAAATCTCATTAATGGGAGAAATAATTTCCAAAATGACAGCTGGAGCTTCAGACAAGCTTTTTAATACATTTTTTGCTCAAAATGAGGACTAAATGTTTCCCTCCATCTTACATGTAAGTGCATGAGGAGGGGATCTTCTAATCAGTATGATCAGGAAGAATGAGATAAACCTGTTTCGATGTTCCTTTGGGCACCTGACAGCTGTTTTAGGACCAGTTTGAGCCGATCCTTTCACCTGATGCCCCATCAGCAGCCTCCACATTCAGATGCTGTGTCACACCTGGGCCCCTTCATGTTAACTGAGCCTGGACACGCCCCTGGCTCCAGCAAGGGACTCCGTTTCCCAAAAGGCCGTTATCCCAGCGCTTCTCACATCCCTTGTATGCCTAGCTTTCTGGTTCCCATGTATGGAGTGTTACATCATTGGCATAGACACCCACCTTTCTGAGTGATGACGCAGCCGGGGGAGAGTGTGTGAGGAGGGGGGCAGAGAGGAGAGGGTGTCCCGTCTGCACGGAGCACAGACAGACAGCAGGGAACAGCTGCAGTATTAGGTTCGCGTAGGATTTCACTGCATTGCGATTTAAAATATCATTTCATCCCCAAAAACCCAAGTAGAGCAGCTCGACTAAAGCAACCACATATCATTTAAAAATGGTTGATCGCGAGCAGCTGGTGCAGAAAGCCAGGCTGGCTGAACAGGCTGAGAGATATGATGATATGGCAGCTGCTATGAAATCGGTAAGTCCATTCAAAAACCTTATAATAATGACTTAGATGTGTGTGAATGATGTTTATATCACAGTTCAATGTGCGTAAAAGTGCAATCTCGTCTTTTTAGATTCAGACTGTTGTCTGTAAATCTGGAGATACACTGGCGTGCTATTTCTGCACTACAATTATGCATCATAGACAAATAATATTTCATGTGTTTATTGTCTTGTCGCCAATTAATCGACTGCTCATTGCCCTTTTTTCCCTTAGTCGTCTGCTCCTTGGGCGGTGCCTTTCTGTCAGCCGTTCCGTTCAATGAAGGGATATTACAATGAAAATGCACACAGGCCTGAGCTTCATCTCTCTTTAATAAGAGGCTCATGTCATATAATGGCCCTGCTCTATTGCATTTGCCGTTTTTTCCCCTTTACTACCCCACCTCCCCTTCCTCCTTTATGCCAAATTTCTAAAAGCTACTGCTGATGGGAGCCATGTGAGGTTGCTCGGAAAAAGCCCATCCACTGCTGCTGCTGCCCCCTCCTCCTCCTCCTTCTCCCCCTCCTCTTCCTCCTCTCTTTGTCACATTAATTAAATTAATATAAATTATGAGAAGCAGATCATTTTTCATTCTGGCAGAGAGGCGTTATTTTTTTTTTCTTCCAATGGTCAACAAAGATCCCAGTAACTGCTCTTTACTCTAAACAAACGTAGGAGGCAGTATAATCTCTCTAGAATATTCTTTGTCATATTGCAGTGAGTCAATATGATCAGATTTGTACAGTAGGCTTTGTTTTCTCCTCTCTTGTCCACTTTATACCTGTGCCTCAGTCAGTGTAGTGCTGTTTCTGTGTCAGGGCATGATATCAATCCAGCAGCAATTTGAAGTTATTTTTGGTTAATGACCCTGACTAAGTAGTGTAATATTTGCTGTAGACACTGATTGAGAGAGGATGACATGGGTGGCCTGCCCCATGGGACCCTTCTCAGCTCTCATTGGTCAGGGATGAGTATTGAGCCTCCGTCCGCTTTTCTTTTCTTTTCTTTTTTTTGTGGCCCCTTAAGACATTCACTAGTGGGTTGAAAAAAATGCTGTGTCACACCAACTCTTAGTGGAACTAATAGCATCTTGGTAGTCCAGTATAAGCTTACTCACATATACATTTAACATATTATTATTATTATTATTACCATATGTGCTTAACAAAAGGAACATTTTGTCTTATGTTGCTCAGAGGCGAGGAGAAGTGAGCCCCCGTGGATCATTTGTCATCGAAGGTTTTGGTTGCAGGAGGTGGGATGATGTGTGTGCAGGGAGGGATTCCTTCCCCTTTAAACAATCTGCCATGTCAGTGCGGTCTAAACTAGGCCCTTTTGCAGGGGTGTGTACTCTCACTCTCTAATCTAAGGGAATCCCTTGCCATTGCAGCCTGAAATGACTACTGTTCACCTTTGTCTTCTTCATTAAAAGAAAAAAAGAATGATTTTCATCGTAACAGGCTTCTGGCAGCTTTTCAGGTAGCTTTTTCGACGGATATGCTTGTTATATTTCAGTTTTAAAGGATGGCATAGATAGTTGTCATGTCAGTGCAGATTTGCCAAAGAATCCCATAAAATATATGATGTGATGCATTTCTGCTCATTTTTATGAGTGTAATCCAGTTGGCATGGTAATAGGCTTCCCAAACATCAGTGTATTATATTTAAAGTGGTGACCTAATTGTTTCCATTAAAAATACAACACATAAGTCATTTGATCAATAGAAATATGCTTCGTTTGACTGTACATCCCACACAATTGTAATTTGCATTTGAATTGGATCAGTAAGTGTTTTTATGACAGGCAAAATGAAGGCTCTTCATCTCTATACGTTGAGCCCTCCTCTCCATCCATAAAGTGTGTGTGTGTGCGTGTGTGCGTGTGTGTGTGTGTGTGACGTCGGCAATCCTGCGCCATCTTTGTGCTCCTCTGCCTGAGCTTAGAATGCTGAAACAGCTCATGAGAAAAGAGAAATATTAGCACATCAAGGAGAAGTGTTTCACATACAAGACAATTATAAACTCTATTTTTGTTAAACCTAAATCACTTATTCTTTATATGTATACACACACACACACACACATACATACATACATACATACATACATACATACATACATACATACATACATACATACATATATACATACATATATACATACATACATACATACATACATACATACATACATACATACATACATACATACATACATACATACATACGTATGTACATATATATATATATATATATATATATATATATATATATATATATATATATATATATATATATATATATGTATATTTCAACTATTCCAACACAAGGTTGCTTTTACAAATGTCCTTTTTATTGCAACATGGTGTCTTTGATCACCACTCAACCATCACCCTGATCCATCAAAATCTAAATTTAACAATCTAACTCAGAGTGATGTCACGGCATGGCGTTTTAGATAAGGTTAAAAGGTCAGCTTCAGCCAGAGAGAAGGTCACTGGGACACGTGAACCGCCTGTGCAGTGATGGTTTTCACTTACAGTGCAGCTGCCCCACAGTGCTCGTGGGAACATTTTAGCCATCTCCAGCCCTCCTTTCGCCTTCCCATTTCCCAACCCCCACTGCCGTTGACTATTTTGAATATCGCTTCCTCACTAACTAGCATTAGCTGTCCACGTGGTAGCTGGAGCTGCTGGTGCACTAAGTGAATGGATTGCCATGGAAACTGGAAATTGCACATGACACATGAAATATTGTTCATCTCCTGTGCTATGAGCTGTGCTGCCAGTTACGATTCTTTCATGTAAAAAGGCTTGAGCTAGATTTGCTCTGAAGATGTGTGAATTGTATCTACAGTTGTGTTGGTGATTAAATGGTCCCTCCTCTTCCTCTTCCAGGTAACAGAACTGAACGAGGCCCTGTCCAACGAGGAGAGGAACCTCTTGTCTGTGGCCTACAAGAATGTGGTGGGCGCCCGTCGCTCCTCCTGGAGGGTCATCTCCAGTATTGAGCAGAAGACCTCGGCTGACGGAAATGAGAAGAAGATTGAGATGGTCCGGGCCTACCGGGAGAAAATTGAGAAGGAGCTGGAGGCCGTGTGTCAGGATGTGCTCAACCTCCTGGACAACTTCCTGATCAAAAACTGCAATGAAACGCAGCACGAGAGCAAAGTGTTCTACCTGAAGATGAAGGGCGACTACTACCGGTACCTGGCCGAGGTGGCCACAGGGGAGAAGAGGGCCACAGTGGTGGAGTCGTCGGAGAAGGCCTACAATGAGGCCCACGAGATCAGCAAAGAGCACATGCAGCCCACCCACCCCATCCGCCTGGGATTAGCGCTCAACTACTCTGTGTTTTACTACGAGATCCAGAATGCCCCAGAGCAGGCCTGTCATCTGGCCAAGACCGCCTTCGACGACGCCATCGCCGAGCTCGACACCCTCAACGAGGACTCCTACAAAGACTCCACTCTCATCATGCAGCTGCTCCGAGACAACTTGACACTGTGGACAAGTGACCAGCAGGATGACGAGGGAGGGGAGGGCAACAATTAAAGAGAAACCACACTTCGAAAAAATATGAAGGGCCGGTGGACTTTGGCAGCCGCTTTTGCCGATGATACTACCGCAGCAGCAGTTCTTTATTTTTCCATGTGTTAAAAGAAAAGAATCAAAAGAGAGGTGAGAGTGGAGGTTAAATCTTAGTTTAAATATATATAGAAATATATATACAGTTGAAAGGGCCTCCGTCTTCTTGGTTTTCTCTTTGACATTTGCCAAAACCACTGATATGTCAGTCAATCAGCCTGAAGTGGTTGTTGTTGGATTGAAATGGCAGCCTCACACTGGCATAGGAACTGGTCTTGTTCTGTCAAGATAAGCTGCTTAGTTAGGTTTTTGCGTGATAGAGATGCATTTGAGTCACTTGAGAGAGAAAATGCTTGAATGAGAATGCCTCACAAAACTAGTTTGCATTGGTTCCAGTTGTAGTCTATATATGAGAAAGGGCCCTGAAAGCCATTGATGATAATCTCAATCTACGGCAGAGTATAGTTTTAAAAACCTGAATAATTCTCAAAAATGTTAAAAGATAAATTACGTGGGTGTGAAAATGAGAACTGGATAAAAGAAAAATTCAACCCCCCCCCCCCTTTAGTCTAAAGTGTATTTGGGATCCCACAGAATAGTCTACTCTAACTATGTCACTGGAACCATAGTTTCTTTTGAAGGTGAAGGTTACTAAAAGGCAGAGACTTAACAATATAAAATGAAAAAAATGACACAAAAAAATAAAGTAAAAGCAGCTTCAGAGTTTGTGGTTTACTTATGTGTTTGTTTTATTAAATGCACTTGCCTACTATACTGTTTCTTCAGTGTAAGATGATGACAACAATAATATCGATTATTCAATATTGTGCATGCTGGTGATGTATTTATATACAGTAGCTTGACTTTATTAACTTATACTGTGGGTGTTAAGTATTCATATGATTGAGAAAAACAGGCTTTGTCTGATGTTGATTTCTAATTCTAATTTATTTCGTTTTGTTATGGTTTTTGATTTGCTATACCAAAATGGTGATTGTAAAAATTGACCTGTAATGGGCATTGCTATAGTGACATGCAATATGTGTATTTAATTTGTTAATGAAAGAAAAAAAAAAGGAAGATAAAAACCCACCAGTGATCACTTAATCTTACTAGCTGGTGTTTGTCACATTGAAGTATGATTATGCTATATTTTGTTCTTTGAACAGTATTTAAGTACATTTTTCTGTCATGCTATCCAGTTTTAACAATGGTGACGTTTTCAGGCTCAATGTTTCTGTTATGAATTCACAACATGGACCATATTTTATTTCTGACAGTATACATATTTTTGTTTGTTTTTATACCTTTTAGCTGTTCCTGAGTGACAAAATATCTTGAATGTGAGTCATTATGTAGCAGTTGCACAAGAACCGAAATAATAGCTATGATAATAAAAAAGAATATGACTAAATTATAAATGCACCATTTCCGTGGTGGTCTAGTGTATTGTTGTACCGTCACCCATAAGTAAATTTGTTTTTAAGGAAAAAACATTTCATACAGAAATGTTTTAACACTTTGTTTTGTGCACTGAGTATGGTATGTGCTTTCTTTTTGTGCCTGTATCATTATTTAATATGCCTCATTTGCAAGTTAACCTTTTTAAGTTCCTGCAAGCATGTGTGCAAGATGTAATATTTTACCGACAAATGGTTCCTCACTTTTATGTGTGTGTCAGATGGTACTGCTCTCTGTACAGCACATAAATATGAATATTCAACACCAATGCACAAAAAGAGTCACAGGGAAAGCATAGACAAAACAATAGAATTGGTTATTGATTAGCGGTTGTGAAAACTTTAGACTAGACATTAGGAAGCTGCCTAACAGCACTCAAAGCTGCTGAACTGATTCATTATGCTGCTAGTTCTATAGATTATTACATAAATATATTAACACAGATGGCAGTTTCTATGAATTTAGGTTTTATTTTCAGATGTGATGGCTTATGAGAGAAACCTAAAAGCCTTAAGGTCAGTCACACAACTTCGTTCACATATGCCAATTATGTCAACATGATGAGTCAGCCTCCATGAGCTTGGGCTATATGCCACAGCTGCTTTGATTTATTTTTAATGTAGTATAAAGTTGATGGTCTTGAAGGCTTGCCAGACAAATAGCATGAAATCCTAATGCCATTCTGTGTGACTGCTCACACAGCTTATAAATATTCGAATGGAGTCGAGTCCTACACTTCAATTTTTAAGTTATGTGTGTTAAAAATGAGCGGAGGCTGAAATGTTTTTTTTGTTTTGATATATTTTGCAAAAAAAACCCATGTCAGGAGACTTTCACTCATTGCCAAGAATACATGCATTGTGTTTTTGTCTCTCTCTCTCTCGCTTGTGGTTTGTATTTTTATTTTTAAGTTTCTTTATTTTGGATGTTGATCCTTGTTTCTGTGACATGAAAACATACATATACAAGCTCTGAGGAGAAAAGAATTTAATCACATATTAGATTAAAGAAGAGCTGACCTGGTAATTAGGAAAAAGGGGGAGGGAGGGCGATAGCAGAAAATGGGATACAAACTGTATGCTCTGAGGAATTTTTGGTTGCCATCTGTTGCCCATTAAAGTTATTTGTTTATCGGTATTATTCTATATTTTCATTTCTCTCTGTAACATAGCCATTTACAGTCATACCAGACACACCACAGCTCATTTCTTTTCATTCTGTAACTTCATTACTAAGACGATTTTACAGTAAAGAGCGCCTGCCTGCCTACACATAGATACAGGAAGTCAATATGACCTAATGTAACCCTTTGTGGGTCACATACACATACTGTGTGTGTGTGTGTGTGTGTGTGTGTGTGTGTGTGTGTGTGTGTGTGTGTGTATGTGTGTGTGTGTAGGTGTGTGTGTGTGTGTGTGTGTGTGTGTGTATGTATTGTACATGCTTGCACCATTGCATGTGTTGAGTGTCTGTGGGTGAACGTATATGAGATGGAGTCTGTTTCAGCTGCAGTGCAGAGACACGGCCAGCTCTCAGAGAACTGTCTTAAATGAGGTTCTTTTTAAGACCACTTTGCTAATCATTAACTAAATTAGGGCATAGATAAAAGAATATTGCTTTATGATCACTGCAGCAGGGGCGCTGCAATAAAATGAAATAAAATCCTGCATCTCATGATGGACAATGGATGGAGAATCTGCACGCTCAGGCTTTTAAACTCACATGCAGGTTGTATTTTTACACCCAAAGGTTGAGCTTATTTTAGCAATTCTGCATATCTTTGCATTTCAAGCTGGCTGTCGAGCCCCTACACTGATTGATAAGCTGAAGTGGCAAGCTGTTGGATCGCCCACCCTCAGACTGCAGCCTCTTGCTGCAGCTTGCTGCACTGAACCTTTCATGAGATGAAATTCTGTGCTTTGAACGGTCGTCTTCGCCAGCCAATAGCTGATAGGCTCACTCTCCACAGCCACCAATCCCATTCCTGTTGCTAGGGCTATAAGTATCCCACTATAGCCTGGCTCCTTGCTGCACTGCTCAGACACCTATTGCATCTTGTAAAAAAAATGAAAGCTCAAAGCACACAGGAGGCATTGGGATTCAGCACCAATCTTTCTGCCAGCCCGTGTTTTAATGCACTGCTACACTTTCAGGCACACTGGTGTCATCTTTATTGGACATTAAACTTCCCAAAACACAGTAGGGCCCACTGATGGACAAGTAATTGAATCTCCAGCAGCTACAAAAATATTGTGTAATTCAAGCTGTTTACATTAAACATGCATATCTAATCAATCCAATTTATTTAACTGATGCAATCATCCCAGAGAAGATAATGTTTTAAAGGTCATATCTACAAGATATGTAGCTACAAAATGGGAAATTGTTCACATACACTTATACAATAACTGCTCTGATCACTTTTATCACACGAAGCATTATTTTCCATAGGGGGACGCATGTAGTCCAGACAATGCACAAGTGATCATCAAGCCATAACTATTTCACCCATTAGCGAATGCCCTCTCAACCACTGGTTCAAATTCCTCTTTAGCATCAGTGGATGAACACTGTGATGCCACTCTTCATTGGCATCTTGTTGAAAAGGTCCTGATCATCTAACATAACATACATCTTTAATGATAGATAATGATAGGTGTACTGTATCTCAAAGATGATACAAGTTGGTTATTTTTGTTGAGGCACCTCTCTGATTTTATGAGCACTATCAAGTTTGTAGAACAATAGTTGTGTGCACATCCTGTCCTCTATTTAGCAAGAGCAGGATACCGGATTTAACGCATGAGGTGGTCTACAGCTACGCTAGTGTCTCTGAGAGGCTGCAGGCACACAGCGTGGCTTTCACCTAAAATGCTAATGTCAACTTGCTAACATGCTCACAAGGACAGAGGCAACATGCTGATGTTTAGCAGGTAAAATGTTTGTCTCATCTAGAACATGCTGAAATGTAATAATTAGCACTAACCACAAAGCACAGCTGAGGCTGATGGGAAAGTCGTCACTTTTGTAAGGAAGCTGTCTGGACACAGTATTGGACAAACTGATATTTGGACCTTTGATGGTGCTTGATGAGAATGAGAATGAGAAATATAGTTAGTTAAAATGTATCCTCTGTGGACTATGAATGTCTAAACCAAATTTCATGGTGATCCAATTGTTGTAAACTTTTTTTTTTTTGAACAAAATGAATGTGTTTGAACAGGAGAATTACAGTGAGGAAGACCGTACTCTTGTTTTAAGACACACTTGAACAATTGTGAAACTGTCCTCTACGCTCCCAAGATCTTATTAGACTGAAGGCAACAGTTCAACATTGTTCTTTACCAAAAGTCATCACAAGGTCTGAGCTTTGTTGCAACTCATTTTAATTTCTTAACTCCACAATGAAGCATTTGGTTACTGCCTACAAATTTCTGTATTAAAAGGCATTTACCCTCTGTGGTGTACGCTTTGGAGACATTCATCATCAACTAAACCGCAAGTCAAGTGGCTTGTTTTAGGTGCTGTGGGGCAAAAGTGGCAGCTCTATGGACTGGACACTGGATGGCAT
Source organism: Scomber scombrus (assembly GCF_963691925.1). NCBI lineage: Eukaryota > Metazoa > Chordata > Actinopteri > Scombriformes > Scombridae > Scomber > Scomber scombrus. The sequence goes on from NC_084974.1 coordinate 18,837,156, forward strand.
CAGCAGGAGAACAGACAGCTTTAAACTTAAGATGTTTACTTAAAGTATTTAAAAACTTGGGGGATACAATTTGATAACTTTTTGTGATTTGTAAGACCTGCAGGTCTAACATGGCAGCTCATGACCAATCAGATATTAGAAATAAAACCTCAGATTAAAGCTTCACTATTCTTCATGAGATGATGAGATGATATTTCTGCGCAGCAAACCGATAAAACAGAGACACATCGGATTTTGAAAAGTTTATGATCTGACTCAACGTGATCTGCACCTCAAAGATGCAAAGAAGATAATAGCTGTGCAGCTCCAGAAATATCAACCCATTAGAGGGAGGGAAGGGGAAAGAAACAAGAGATGGAGGGAAAGAGGGGACCGATGTAGAAGCAGAGAACAGAGACAGATCTATAAATAGGACTCCCTGCAGCCTGTGAGTAGACAGTGAGTAGACCAGAGACATCAATGTGACAGCCTCTCCAATATAGAGACTGTGTGTGGATGGTGAGAGTTTATGTCTTCAGTTAAGAGAGTCTGATTCATCACTTTCACCTCTAGCTGAGCAAACACATGACATGACATTAAATTACACACATGATACAGTACGAACAATTGAGTCAGATGTCTGCTGTTTTTCTTAAAGTTTACTCAGCCATAGTTATGTTCAGCATTAAGTTATGTTAAGACAAAGAGTGGTGCTAAGTATTTCAGGCACAAAGACAGCTGTATGCATGGCTGCTGCAAAATAAATTATTCAAGCTAACATTTAGATTCTCTATTATTTATCAAAAAGTGCCACAACGTTCAGCTGAAGGTTTTAAGAGACTATTTTAGGGAGCACTTGTCCCAAAACATTCCAGGATACATGATAGGCAGTGGGAAAGTGTCATCACATGATTTTTTGGGAGAGCTTCAATCCCCCAAATGCTCTCCATCTGGCCTGAAACACAACATACAACACTGCTGTCATTTGAATAGTTACGTAATTTGCTTTTTTGCCGTTGCTGACGATCAAACTTATTCCACAGAATAATACAGGAGGTGATTATTCATAACTACAGAGGCTTGTGTGATGAACAGAAGTTTGTAAAAAAGGTGATTCTAAAATTAAGTATTCCTCCCATCCCTCCCCTCTTTCTCACAGTTACGTCACTCTGCATGTTCTTTCAAGGCCTCCCATTGCAGGAGAATCACAGTCACACCACGTTCCATGATAAAATAACATCAAACACAAGTATGCTCAAACTAAAAAAAAAATGATACTTGACATGTTTTCTTAGTATTCATGAAGATATTTACTTTATTCCTCTTTTCTCAAATAGGCACCAAACATGTCTAAAAAATATCATTTATCAGTGCAGAAATACTGTTTTTGGAGGATCTTTTGCCCCCTTGTACCATATTTTAAAATGAACAACAACCAGACAATCTGATAAGTTAAGACAAGACACAGCAGATAACTTGATGTTTTTAAGAAATAACAAAAAACAGTCTGTTTTTTGTAATTTTTTTAAGTCTAGAATTGGGCTAGATGTTTGATATAAGATTTAAGATTGGCATAAGCTGTTAAAGTCCCACACCAAGATTACTGATGACATTATCAGGGTTTTTTCTCAGACTTTAAACATCTCCTTCTAGAGCCAGAAATGGCATTATATGTCTGTTTTTAAGATGAATGTTACTCCACATGGCGAGCAAACTCTTTAAGTCACTAAATTACATTTTCCCTTTACACCCCAATAATAATAGTTATAATTATTATATTTGTATAGCACCTTTCAAGAGCAGACATCACAAAGTCATGCAGCTAAAAAGACAAATCAAAAAAAGAAATAAACTAAACAAACTAAACAAATCAATTCTGACCAAATGGGTCCTGAGCTGCTTTTTAAAGGTGCCCTCAGATCTTAAGTCCAACAGGAGAGACGTCCAAAGTTTAAGAGTCTTGAGCCTGGAGTGAGCAACAACCAACAAACTCTGATCCGAGTACTTCAGGATTTTAGTAATCGTTCTGTTCTCCACGACAGTTCTGTTTTATTATTATTTTATTTGGACTGCATGATTTATGTGTTTAAATACGTCTTTTTGTGGTACTTACATTTTCAAGTATTTCCTGTCATTTTCCCTTTCGGCCATGAAGAACAATATACAGGCCCAGATATGAACAACAGATGATCAACTTATTTCTTCACATGGCATCATTCAACACTATTAAACATCTTAAATAGTTGATGACTTTTTGACTGTTCTTGTGTTGTTTTAATATTAATTTTGGTGGCGGGTAAGTTACTTTTTTTGCTGCGTCTGACAGTAAGCTCACTGTCAGAGGAGGTCCCCTTTCTGTGTGACCCCCCTTTGACTGACAGTAAGCTAACCAGCTGAGGGGGGCGTCTGCAGCACGGAGACCACACACAGTGAAAAGTAGTTAATACCTCATGTTAGGCTAGAGTGATTTCTTATTTCAACTTACATGTTATCCTAAGTGCTTAGTTCAGAGTCATGGATGCAAATTATATGTAATCTATTTTGGAAGTCTTAACTCAGCAGACAGGCTCACAATGTGATAATTAACTGGTAATGACTTAAATGTGCTATGAAGACTTTGAGTATTGTTGATCACCTGTTAACGCTGGATTTGATAGAAGATTCATACATTTTAAGTTGTTTTTCTTGCATTTTGTGGTCTGTATTTCAAGCTTTTTCTGGCAGGCTGACTCTTGAACCAGAAATGTTTATGCTGCTCTTCATCACTGCAAAGTGTCTGCGTAATCTCTTACCTAAACACAATGTCTAATTAGTTATACTTTGTTTTACAATTAGCTCCTCGGGTGCCAACTGGTTGACAGATTAGGCTATACCCTTCATGATGTCTGAGCTGATGACTCATTATGAATGTGGGCACAGGGGATTCCCAACAGTGCAGGGTAGGAGTAGGAAAAAAAAGGAAAAAGAAAAGCATTTCTGCACTTTGCAGCCTGAAGGGATGTACAGTTGAGTTGACAGCAGGCCAGTGGGGTCAGTCATGGTGGATCATAGGCACAGAGAAAGAGAGTGAGAGTGAGATAGAGAGAGAGAGAGAGAGAGAGAGAGAGAGAGAGAGAGAGAGAGAGAGAGAGAGAGAGAGAGAGAGAGACGGACAGACAGACAGAGAGAGAGAGAGAGAGAGAGAGAGAGAGAGAGAGAGAGAGAGAGAGAGAGAGAGAGAGAGAGAGAGAGAGAGAGAGAGAGAGAGAGAGAGAGAGAGAGGCCGGTGACGTGGAGTCGGCTGAATAGACAGGAATAGAGGGTTAACAGTGAGAGCCAAGGGTCAGTGTTTAGCTGAGTATCTGAGGCTGAACTACAGCTGGCTCTGAGTGTGGAAACTGAGCGGAGTTTGGGTGTGGAACCAGACGCAAAGTTTCCTCTGCCCATCAATGAAACAATGACACCACAGTTACAGCCCAGAAATAAAGACCTCACTATGTATTTAGACATACAGTAGCATAAAATAGAGTAGAAAGAAACAGAATAGAAGAGAGCATTGCATTACTCATGCAGGCAGGGAGCTGAGGAAAAAGAGCAGTCATACAGTGAAGTTACTACTCTGTATGAACGCAGTATTGTGCTGTTGCATGGCAACAGTTTCCACAGAAATCTTTGCTCAGAAACACTCCTCTTTGGTCTTCACATAACTGCAGCGACAGAAAAATGGGATGACTGCAGGAATACAAATGGTATCATGAAGGCTTACAGGGGGCTAAAGAGTTGTTTTTATCTGCATTTTAACATATTTATGGAGCAACTGGCAAAGATAATGTCACATGAGGTGTATTTCAAAATCTAAATCATTTTTTTGGACTGTATTTTATTGGAGGCTATAGGCAAAGATACAGGATGTGTGATAAACATGACTTCATCTGATCAAACAGTAATAATGAATGAATGTCACTGTGCACATACCAAACTTTACATAAAGCTGTGATCAGTTAAGGATGATGTGTAAAGTTCTTCTTATCAGTTTGATGAGAAACTTGAGTTAACAAATTATACAAATTGAAGGATATGTTCATAATTTTTCAAATCTGTCTTTAAACAACAGTCGGATGCTCACACTGTAATCGTTCCTTCTGTTCATACTGACCATTAGCAGATCCCCTATGGACAAAATCCACAGTTTATCTGACAGTTGAGAGTTTATCTGAAGATATTATGAGGCTTCAGCAGTCTGAGTTAGCCAAATAAATTGGATATCTTCCACAGTTACAGTCCTTTGTGTCTCAGCAGTGTATCCCTGTTCAGCTGCAGTGGAAGGATCATAACAAACAGAGATAATCTGGCAATAAAATGACTGTAACTTTGAAAGATATTGACTTGATTTGACCAATTTGTACAAAGTTTCATATAAGTTTTAAATAAACTTTTTAAAACATTTTGCACAGGAGGACTGTGGACTTTGGCCCTCGTCACTTACACTGTTAGTGCATTATGAAGCGTCAGTATGACTATGAACGGGAGGAATGATTACAGCAAGAAAAATGTGTCAATGTTCATTTGGGCATCTGAATGGGCAGACTTGAAAAACTATGAACCTGTGCTTTAACTAGCAATTTAGAGAGATTTAATACATAACAATGATGTACCACTGATATGGTGTTGATATGATGCATGTAACTCTATAAGTTTGCATTGGCTTTTTACCTAGTAACATTCATGGACCCCAAAGGATGCAAACCACACATTTCAATGATCCCCTGACTTTTACTCTAGCACTACCTGCAGGTTACAGTGTCAATTTGTCCAGTAATACCTTCAAACTAATGACATACCCATCAGCCTCTGCTGCATTTTACGTGTAACCGGTGAGTGTTAGCAAGCTAACATGCTAAACTAAGATGGTGAACACAGTAAACATTATACCTGCATTTTTGACAATAGATGTCGGCCTTCTTCAACAAATCCTAGACACATGATATAAAAATCCACATCCATCAATAGCTAAAAGGTTCTAAGGTAATTGATCTTTAATGCGAACATTGTATGTTATGCATAGTATCTTTGTGATGATCTATTCCAGTTTACATTTTGCACCTCAGTATTAGTGAACCTCTACTACTTTCAGGTGGATGTGGTGACCATGGAGTAAAATTTAGTAAAGTATCCTTTACTGCTCGCTCTGTTTCTCTTCACCACCTGTCTCACAGCTAAATACTCAAATAAATTTAAAATAAATTAAAAAACCATACCCCAGCTTTTCTATATTTTTTTCCGTTGTTTTTATCCCACACTGTTCTGTCTCACCCCATCACAGATATTGTTCCACCTACTACACACCTCCAGAGAAACCTGCAGGCCCACTCTGCCTCAATAAATCCACTGGTGTGTCCACAGCTCACTCTGATAAACCTGAAATTTGCTCTGATCAGGACTGTTCAGGGACAGTAATGCTGAGATGGAGAGTGGCAGTGGCACTCCTACTCAGGGATTTTACATTTTGCAGCATCATGCCTCCTCCTTATATCATTGGAACAGAGCGGTCTATTTTTGCAGCACAATCAAAGAGAGCAGTGTTGGGATACAGTACGCATTTGCTAAGATATGCACAAAAGGTGCTTTATACAGATGGAGTTTTCAATAGAATACAAAAGATTTAAAGATATTAAAAAAGTAAAATACAAGATTACGTGTATTTCTGAGTCCAAACTTTTTTTCCAAATCATATGCCAAAGCTAAAATTACACCAAAAATAACAAAGATTCTGTTGTTCCTGCAGAAGAACAGGATTCATATTTTCCTTACATTGTCCGTGAAATATATCAGAAATCTTTAGGTAGGAAAAATACTGCAAATAAATTATTTCTAACACAGTTATCGACTTCACCTATGGGAGCTGTAGCCTACTGTGTTTTTGTAAATTACCTTCTACAATAAATATAACTGGACAAGAACATAGAAATTCCCTAATAGTAGTCTTTCTGTTTTATTAATATGATAAAGTACTGTCACCTCATATTTACTGAACCAGTTATGCAAGTGTAGGCTGCACAATTATACTCATATGTGCCTATCCAGTATAAAAAATCTCATTTAACTGTGTGAAATGATTTAATATTTTCTACACTTCTGATGCCTGAAGGAGAAATCTGCAGGGTCCTTGCAGTTTGCTCAGTGGCACTTCAGCAGGGTGGACTATACTGTCACATGGGCTCAAACATGGGTCTGCTGGTTTGAAGGCGATCTCCTTACTGACAAAACAATGCTGCCCTCTACTGGTGTGGAGAATGAAGTGCCTTGATACTGAAACTTGACAACAGACTTGAAAATGGGAATTTAGACTACAGTAGCTGGCTGCAGGGCGTTTTTGAATATATGACTTGAGTACATAGTGATGTTGGCGTGTGTATTTGTACATTTTAAATGCTGTTACTTTGGAAAAAATCAGACTGTTTCTAAATATGTAACTGAGGCTGCCATCTATTGTTTCACATTCAACACAACTGTCATGTAATATCTATAATTACACACACACAAAAACCCTCCACAGTTTTTTCTACAATCAATTAAAGTCAATGTTTCAGTGCTGTCTTTTATTATTTTCAACATCTGTAGGAAAATGTAAAAATATCTTCATTATAGAGCATTTACATTTTTAACACAATCCAGTTAATTACATTGCATTCAAGAATCATTCATCAATTGTGCCTTCCTGGATTTACATATGCATACAGCAGCAGAAAAGCAGATTGAACAAACAAATCTAATCTGAAGTGTAATCATTTCATTTATTTCATGCATACGTGCATTTCTAGCCATCTTTTCAATATTTAGCATATCACAAAATTACTGTATCACAGTCTTCTGCACTAAAGTGAGAAAACATGCAAGCACGTAAGCATAGCAAGTGCAAAGCAAAAGCAACAAATTAGGAAAGAGACGGATGTAAAGAAAGGTACAAAAATGAACGCTCTCTTCTTCTTTTAATCTGTGTGCACAATATATCTATTTAATCTGTGCAATCTATAAATGTGTCATCTTCGTACAAGTCCTCCAACTCTCCGTCTCTGCTCCCCTCGTTGCTGACTTTCCTGTGGGCGACAAACGCTCGATCATGTTGTCGAAGGTACTAAGTGAGATTGCAGATGAGGAGGAGGAGGAGGAGCGGGGTGAGGGAAACACTAGACTAAAAATGTCATAGAGTACATGTCCTCCACAGCAAAGCTCATCACTTTTCATACACATCAACCTCAAGAGGACACATGAGAGACAGGAACACAAAGCACTCAGCTGTGTGCGTCCATTTATTTTGGGTAGAGCTCGTTGTTGAGAGCTTTGTGTTGTCTTGTCCCTCTTAAATCCTCTTAAGGTTTAACAAACAACTGTTGAGTTGAGCTGAGTATGAAACATAGAAGCTTAGCCTAAATGCTCCTGAAATATTTACCTCAAGGAAGGATGAAGATGAGGTGAAGACCCTATTAAGCCCCAAGAACCACTGAAAGAAAGAGGACATTGTGTATAACAGGCCAGCCTGTATATGCTGTCTGCTAACACCATTAATGATAAACAATAACAATGTTGGGCTCGATGGTGACAGTTTCACTATGCTCCAAATTACATTTGATTATAGCAGGACTGGGGCGGTTTAAAAGAATAGGCTGACATTTTGGGAAATACGCTCCTTTTGCGTTTTTGCTGAAAGTTAGATGAGAAGACTGGTGCCACTCTAATGTCTGTCAAATATGAAGCTGGAGCCAGATGTTGGTTAGCTTAGCTTAGCATAGAGACTGAAAAAAGAGGAAAACAGCTAGCCGGGTTCTATCCAAGTGTAACAAAATCCTAAGGCTGCCACCAAACAAAGAATTTCATAGTTGACTAGTAGTTGTTAGTTCAAGCCAGTTGTTGAATGTTTATATTATATTTTATATCAATTGAATGATTTAAATGTATATTTAGTTGGGCATCAGAAAATGGTTAGAGTTAATTTCGGGGGCGGAGAATGGCAAGTAATACCGTAAACACTGTGCTGCATTACAGAGAAATACAAAACTGTAATAATGAGCCTTTAAAATATTAATTTTACAAGCGCATGCACAAAACCTGTTAACAACCACGCTAACACAAAAGCGGTAATGATTCTGAACGTGTCAGAACAACTAGCAAAGATACTACATTTATTTCAACACAGTATAACATCAAACAACTTATGAACTCTTCACAGACTTGGCTGAAAAATGGGATCAGTGCTGTTCAAAGCAAAGGTAGCCATTCAGAAATTTGGTACCAAAGATTAGAGAGATTTAATCAAACTGCATGTTTTCTGTGATGCTAGTGAAAGACACAGCACTGTTGCCTATCTGCAAGGATGGAGAAATTGTGACAAGTTTGGAGGGAGCTGCAGCAGCTTCCTGTGACTAAACGACCAATGAAAATTTGGTTGACTAAGACTCTTCTCGTTGATGGTTTGGTCCACATTGGGAGGCAACCCTGCAAAATCAGTCTACAGAACCGCTAAAGCTCACTGAATAACACAGTTATGTTTACATAAACAACAATTTGTGATTTTAGCAGGTGTTGTAAACCGCAATTTGCTCTGTATGCTAAACTGGCTGTAGCTTCACATATAACAGACAAAGTTAAGTTGTATCCATCTTCTCGATCTTCTCATCCCTCGATAACAAAGCATTTATGAAAATGTCAAACTATTCCTCAGAGCTTCAAAGTTTTTATTATTTTAGATTACATTTTAAACTGCTGTAATCTGTGAATATCATTATAGTGCCCCCATCAGGCCAATTCATTTATTGTGCTCAAACTCCGAACATATAGGGACCCAAGTGTTAAATATGAAATTGAATAAATACATTTGAAATTGATGAATAAATACAGAACAAATGTGTGAAATAAACATGAAATTTTGAAATATTCCAATAAATTTCTTAAAGCTCAGCTAATTATTGTAGCTGCATTATTTCATCCCACTTCTTTTCACGATAAAACAGTTTTTATTCTAAAATGACATTTTTGTTGCAAAGTCATTGTCAAACAAGACAATTAGGACTGAAACAATTATGTGATTGGCTGCAGAAAAAAACAATTGCATAACTATCTGTAAAAAAGACATTTTGAAGTATGTTGTTTTGAAAAAAACATATTGTGAAAAGAAGTCTGATGTAATAATGATTTGTCATAATGGGTTTTATTTATTTACTGGATTACTGAACAAACAACCACAACACATCATCCCTCCAAGAAGATCAAATGTAATATTTTGATCTTCTTATTCAAGTCAACTGAAGGGCTAAACTACTTCTACTACTTCTACCTCAAATTGTAAAATGTTCACCTTTAATTACAGCGTCCTCTAGCAGCCACCTTCAAGAAACATTTATCACCTCAATCTTACCAGCAGCCTTGACGTGATTTCACCATTTACACATCACATGTGTCAGATAGACAGACAGACAGCCTGAACCAAACTCTCTCCACAGATTGTACTGTGTGGGAGACTGCAGCGCTGTACGCTGTACTGGTGGTGACTGGGTTAGTGTGGAGGAGGATGTAGCTGCAGCACCACATCTCTTCCCATGGAGGTGTAATTAGCTGTGCCAGCTTGTTAATGGAAAACAAAAGCAGCGCAGCCATTACTGCTGCCACAGGGGCTTCCATTTAGCTTATCAGGAGAGGAGAAATACTTTCATCCGCCTGCATTTGCTGCTAATTTATGGACTAAAACAAAACAAATACACACCAAAGGAGCTGCAGTCAGTATTCAAAGATTAGTGGTCCAGGTATGATAGTAGATTAGACTAATTTTATATTGTCTATCATAGTTAATATGAGGGAGACACTCTCCACTCATATATGTAAGCGACTGAATCTATTTTTATCCAAGCATCTGCTTGCTGCTTTGTTTTGTTAGAGGCCTAATCGCAGAGCTGGCAGTTTGGCTGAGCGGAGCGGGCAGGATTTGCAGAGTAGGCTACTTACGTAAGAAGACCTCCAGGGGCAGACATGGACCTCTCTGCCCGTCTGGCCTGATACTCAAAGGGATTACTGAAAGACCGCTTCCTCAGCATGGACTTCACCAGAATCTGCAGTGGATATCAGAGAGAATCACAATGAAAACAAACAAAAACAGCATCATATCGTTAGCTAGTTGTCCACAACAAAGCGTACACTTAAAAATACAAAATCAGATTTTTCCTAAAAAAATGAAATCCATTTTTTAAAATCCCATTTTTTAAATTTCTGGAAAACTTTTTTTTGTTTGTTTCTTCATAACAGGTAATTAATGTTTTTTGTCATGTAACTATTGCAATTTCACAGCTTTCAAGGTAACATGATCAGAAAATTTGCATTTTTGTGTCATCTGTGAAGTGTCTATAATAATAATTATGTAACCTTTCTTTTTTAAAGGACCAGTGTGTATGATTTACTGGCATCTAGTGGTGAAGTTGCAGATTGCAAACAAATAAACACCCCTCCCCTTCCAAGCATGTAGGAGAATCTATGGTGGCTGCAAAAAACACAAAAGGCCCTCTCTAAGGTCAGTGTCAGAGTCAGTTTGTGTAAGTAGGAAATCCACTAACCCTTATAGGATCACAGAGGGAAATAGACTTTAAGAGAAGGCCTAAAGTTAATCATCTGAAAGATGTAAAAGTAAATGTTTCTACTGATAATTACATGTATCAGTGGGAGGCATTGTGGCCCCTATAGAGTTAAATAATGGGGACACACAGAGCAGTCACTGCGACTCACCACAGCAGAGAGGCTGGGGATGAGTTTGACGCTGTTCTGCACCTCCTCCTCTGTGACCTCTACCGCTGTGCAGTGTTCCTCCTCCAGAGGGAGAGGATCTGAGCCATTCTCTGTCACCCACAGATGGAGCTGTGACAACGTGACATAAAACAACACTTACATTTTAAAAGAGTCATGGACATGTAATCTGTTGTTTCTATGATTTCATTCTTTACCAGTCACCTTAATTTCAGGGATGGTGATTCTTGTTTCAGGGTTTTTATCCAACATCCTTTCAACAAGCTCCTTCAGTTCTGCACTTATCGATGGCCTGCGAGACATAAAAAAACACACAATAACAGTTTGTATAAAATATTGTTTTATGGTGGCATGGAGAGATGTAATTAGTCATCATGAGTATAAAAAAGTAGACTCAAAGGAACACAAAATCAGTGAAGAGACTAAAAACGCACACCCCAATATTAACGTCCTCCCACTAATAAACAAATGAGCACCTGTTGTTTATAAGCCTTTCAGCTTTAATTCATCATTTTTTTCTCTCAAATCAAGAAAAATATCTGTTAAACTGGTCACTTGCTGCCAAAATGTTCTAGTCTGGAGAAAAACTTACAGCAACACTACAGTAAATAATCTTACACTGTATGAAGTAACCATGTCTAAATGTTTTCTTACGTTTCTGGAAACTCCACAGGTTTGTTCTTGATCTTGTTGTGCAGAGAAACGATATATTCATCATAAAAAGGGCACTGCAATAGGACAATCACAAGGAAATGATTTCAGTGTTAAAATGTTGTGTTTGACTGGCTTTTTATCTTTTTATTCAGTGTGAATTGTGCTGAGAACTTGCTTACCATCCCAAAGACAAAACAGTAGAGTGTGACTCCAATCGCCCACACGTCTAATGCCTGGTAAACAAACACAGTAATTATCAGGACTGTGTCATTACTGAGAAGCTCACAGTAGGCATTTGGACATAATTTCTTGCAATTGTCTTGCAATTAAACACAGTCTGATATAATGAGTCATATTCAGTGATTAACACAGTCTTTTTTCCCGCTGTCCAACATCCCACCTTTCCACTGAAGCTCTGCTCGCATTCAGTCATCATCTCAGGGGCCATGAAGGCCGGCGTCCCCGCTGTGCTCGACAGGAGGGCGTCTGACCCCTCAAACTCGTTGCTCACTCCAAAGTCTGCGATCTTGACATGACCGTCGTCCCCCAGCAGCAGGTTGGAAGGTTTAATGTCTCTGTGGATGATCTTGTGGTAGTGCACTGGACAAGACAGAAATGCAGAGATACTATCATAGCAAGGGTTTGCTGAGCAGCTAACATAAACATATTATAACAGATATAAGGGTGCACTTTGGTATAATTGTACGAATATTATGAAAACAATTTTTACATACTAATGATACTGAAATAATCCTTTTTACTTGTCTTTAACAGTGCAATATGTCTTGAATAGTACCTAAATAAAGCCTTCATTGTGCAAATAGCCACCAGAAAGAGCTCTAAATCTTCAGTTTAATTGCAGCTTTGAAATTAAATCAAACAACTTATCTCAACTTTTAAAAACCAGTATGTGTAAAGAGACAACACTTTCTGCTTGTTCAGGTCATCAAAGTTAGAGATGTTCCAATTCTATTGATTTGAGTGTAATCACAAGCTTCATGACTTAAAAAAGAAAGGTTATGAGTACATTACATGTTTTGACTCTATAAAATGTAGAGATATTATCTGTAAAACTTACAATACTCTATTCCCAGGATGACGTCTCGGAAGTAAAAGCGAGCCTGCTCCTCTGTGAAAGGGTTGTCTGTAGGCACCTCCATCACTGGTCTGATCAACAGAAGTAGATATATAAACTTCATAGAACTAGTAACTTCTTTTTTTTTGTCCATCCTGTCTCCATTGGGAAATCTGACAGAAGACATTAATGTGTAATAACGTACCCTTTCGGCATCAATTCGAAAGCTTGAGGGCAAATAATCAGAATTTAATGACACTGACTTTGTTTTACATTAGGAGATATATTCAATTAGTGTGAAAAGAATAAATGAGACCTTACCCATGTGAAGTCCATCTTCATCAGGATCATCAAGCACCTGCAGGACATAAGAAATCTCATATATATATACAATGCATTTATTTATTTATTGTACTGTAGATGTAATTGTAATATGAAATGCTTTTGTGGCTTTTATAGCTACTGCTCAACTATGGTACACTCACACAGGTGTTATCAATTATTTTGGATGATTTTCTTGGGACTGTGTAGGTGTGTTCTGACTGACGTCTTCACTCTCCTGTTATTTTGTGAGACACCTTTATCATACATACATTTAGTGCTCCACCTACTGATCAGAGGTCTAATCATCCACAATAAGTAAGAAAACCTTTGGGTGTGTGCAGGACCTTTAACTAATTAATGTTCTTTCCATGTGTCTTTGGTTAAATTTTGATTGTCTGCTTTGATCTACTAATAAATATATTTTTTGCACATGAATATATCAAAACAGTCCTTTTTTTTCTTTGTGTAGTTTATTTAATCCCAAAGTCTCATGTCATACACACTACAGAGGAAATCTTGCATCTAAAAGTCTTTTCATGAGACCCTCAAACTGCAGTGTTTTAGTTCAACTCCTCTGTTGTCACCAGTAATCAGTATTATTATCACTGCAATCACTGAAATAAACCAGTGTGTAGTAATGCAGGGCATCTCTGACCTCCACTAGTTTCACTACATGAGGATGGTGCAGTTTCTTAAGGATGGCGATCTCCTTGTACACTCTCTCCAGGGGCATCATGGCTTTAGGGAATGCATCCTTCCCCTGAGGAGGCAGGCGGCCTGAAATTACACAAACACACACAAATGCAGACACACAAGAAATCAGAAAACACATCAGCACCAACACCACAGGAATGGACAGAGATCATTTGAATCATGGACATTTCACTCACGCAAAAATCCCCACTGTCTCATCAGCCTCTTCTTTGAAACAACTTTCATTGCCTGAATAAATGAGAAAAAGGGAACAATCATGAGGACAAACTAACATGCTACTTTGATCTTGAATGCACAAAGTTTCAACTCACATAATACTGTTCAGAATCTTCATTATAAGCTAGTTTCACCACACCGTATGAACCCTGGGGTATAAAAAGAAGAAAACATGATTTTTTAATTCTTGTCGTCCTCTTTGTGTCCCCTCAATTACTGGATGATGCTTATTAATCACCTTTCCAATCTCATTCTTCAACTTATACTGGTTGAGCTGGACACAGTCCTGCAAACATTACAGGGGAAGTTCAATCAGTAAAGCATCTCATCAGTAACAAATGATGTAAAAAATCCAACTCTGTCAGTGTAAGATTCCTCACTTCAGCGTCTGTGATAGACACACGTTTGGTCTCAATGGTTGGCTGCCGAGAAATGCGGCTCCCTCGCTCCTGCAGCGACATCTTCCTGTCAGAGAGGCGAGCTCTGTGAGAGCTGGTGGCCCTTGGTGCACCTGACCTGCAGCCATTAGGCGGGGTCATACGGTTGGCAGACACGTTCATGGCAGCTACCATGTCATCCAGCTCGCGTTCCGAGCCCTCCGAGTCCGCTTCTGCCCTGCAGAAAGTGTTGGCACTCATGGTGGTTTGTTCTAGTCCACTCACAGCTGAACGTCCCAGAGCACCAGAGGATGCATCACTGCACTGAGAGATGTGGAAACAGGGATGTGAGACTCAGTTAATTAGGCAGACTTTCTTTTTGTCAAATGTTTATTTTTATCTCGTACTGGTCATCTGTATCGTTGTTGTTAAGGTGCTTCAAAATCCAGACTCTTAACCCTGAGAGTCACCTACCAAACAGCAACCTTTTTCATTCAAGACACAAAATTCAAATATGCTTATTGTTCGATTTTCTGACACCAAAGCTTGCAGATACAGAGCTTCTTCGCAGCTGACTCACATATCTTGGATGTCAAGTTGATTTGAGACAAAGCAGGTTTCAACTCTTGCATGCAGATCTTTATATCAAAATACATGAATGAATATTAATGGATGGCTGGAAGAAAGAAAGTCAATCTAAAAATGTATGGTACAGAAAAGTATTAACAATCTGTAGTCAATGGGCCAAAACATATAGTAGTAGTAAACGTGTGGTCCTTTAATATAGGATTCAAGATTCAAGAAACTTAATATTCTATCACATAATAATATAAATTCCTCTCTGACACAGAATTACAAGATTCTGTTCTGTTACTACACCAATTTGAAACACAAAGACTGTCTTAGTAAGTACTACTGCATAAAAAGTAGTATGAAGTCTTTTGTGGCTCCGGAAAGAGCACAAGTGATGTCACTGAAGTCAGTGTAAGTCGAGGCTGAAGAAAAAATAAATAAATTAGGGTGTGTGGACTTAGAAAGTCACAGGACCAGCAATACCAGAATAACAAACCTGAATCTACAATGTTGGGAGAATATAGTTGAGTTGCATTGTGGGTAATGTAGGCAAGAAGAAGAAGAAGAAGAATGCATTAAATAAAAAAGATGATAATATCTGATTGTGCTGTCAATTGTGACCCTTTTTAAATACCTATTTTTGGATTAGCCTACTTGTTCACATTCTAGTAACAGCTTTAACATTCAATCCATTGTCTATTTTTCTACTTTAAATTCAATTGATTAATACATTTGTTTTATTTACCAGTAGCACTCATATAAAGAACACTGACTTAATTTTGCAAAAGCATTAGAAGTCACTTGTGTGAACTGCAAACTGCCCTCAAACTTGAGTCTTATATTCCCTTTGGAGATTTTAAAGCTTTATTATCTTATGTTTTTGTATTACTTGTACTGTTTTTATCAATTCCTTGTTTATTGTGCAGTTGTGTTGTTTCTTGTCTTGTGAATGTTTCTTGTTCTTATGTCTATCTTGGAAAAGAGAGCTTAATCTCAATGAGACTTCCTGATTACATAAAGATTAAACAAAATAAAAAAATATGTCTATCATAATAACAATCTGTTTCTTTACTTGTGTGTTTGAGTCTCTTGGCTCCCAAACTACTGTTGTCTTGTCCTGAGTTTCCTTTAACAGATGGCACACGGCTCAGATAAGAATTGTGGGTAACATAACTAAAAACAAACACACAGGAAATGAGCAATGTCCCCCTCTTGACACCAGGATAACAGTCTCACTGTTTCCTAAAATACAACATGGAGAACTGAAATCTTCTTATGTAACTCAGTAGAAAGCTTGAACATTCAGAGCAGATTCACACCACTATTTATTGTGTATGTTATATGTGTTTTAAGACTGTTAGAATGTGTGCAAAATGAGAAAAAAGCAAAATGCAAAGCTATGAAACATGCTTCTTTAAATGGATAAACATTAATGAGATTAGATATCCTAATAAATAGAAAAAGCCTGACACTCATTTGAATTCTTCCAATACAAATACAACTCTGTGTAAGCTGAACTATGAGTTAAATTATTTGCATTACTTACAAAGTGGTGGTGTCCTGTGTTGATGGCTGGTGCGGTTAATCTGCATGTTGTCCTGCCGCTCTAAAGAGGGGAAACTCGTTTGTGTCTCAGTGCAGGACTTTCACTGATGAGAACAGGGAGGGACCGTCTTAAGGATTAACTGAGGCCACATATAGCCGAGGCAGAGAGTTATTTTGAGGGAGGCTGGCAGTGCTCACCTGGATAGTAGCCCTGGTGTGGACAGGACATACTGTACACACACACACACACACACACACACACACACACACACACACACACACACACACACACACACACACACACACGACATTATCAGTCTGGAGACACTTATCAGTCACAGTCTGTCAAGGAGGAGGAAACACCACAGTGGTAGTAGCAGGGTGTCACCAACATACATTCATTAGCTTGGATGAAACAAAACTATATAGGGTAATGTTGTGTAAATACAGTATGTATACAGTATACTGTATTTACACAACCTAAAAATGTTTTGTAATGTAATGTTTTAATGGCTACATATAACATATTCTGATATGCACTGTATACAGAAAATAGCTGGTTGTACTTTTATCAATGGTAGAGTGGCATTAATCCTGCAATATGTATGTTACATACACATTATTTAATATTCCACACTGCATTGCAGACATTTTCTTATGTATTTTCATAGGTCCTCATGTAGCCTATAGAAGCTGGTTTAAGCCTCTTACCTTCAGAGTAGGAATAATATCCTTGATAAACATGAGGATCACTAATCTTTGACTACATACAAAGGGCTGCATAGGCTACATACATAGATCAACAACCATAGTATCTTGCATGGATATACACATGCAGGATATTGCACGTTTTTATTTGAAGCATTTAAAAAAAATAGATACAGTTTGTAAGAGTGACTTTTTTTTATTGAAAATGTATAGCCTATTTCGTTACCATGGTAACAGCTTTACTAGTCTGATATTTGGTGTCAATATTGGAAGTAGCATTCAGTAGGCTACCTGCTGTCCTAAATTGGCTGAATGAAATGAAAGGTGCATTTCATGTCGATTAGCATTTAGATTTAATAGATTTAATTTAGATTTAAGTATTTTCAGGCTGTGCGAGATCTTCAAGTGATGCAGAGATTTCACACAAACAAGAATTACATCAGTGAATCTCTACATGTGATATATATATACATGAGGTTTATTAGCGACAGTTATTACTAATTGTATCAAGCTAAAACAAACTGCTGGAAAATTAACTTAAAACACATCTTTATCTTACCTCAGCGAGCCTTACTCGCACAAATCCGCGGTTTCCTATGGGGCCATGAACGCAGCATGAACGGCAGGACAAAGCAGGGTCAGACAGGTACCAAACTTTGATGAAGCAGTGAGCATGCAGGGTGGAGGGTCATCATGTCTCTGTCGGTGCAGTTTGGTGTTTTGAGGACCAGAGAGCTGAGGGAGCTGCTGGAGGATGAACACAAAATAAATCACATAGTCAGGTGCAGCGAAAAGGTGAGCAGCATGTGTCAGAGGAGCATTAACACACTGGCCTCAGAGTGGGATGATTTAACGCTGATAACAGATGATCTTTTATGTTAATAATAATAAAACACATTGATTATGTTTTCTCTATATTATGTCATATTAAACTCTTACTTTTACTCTTACTTTGGTGGTGCATGGTCATTTCCAGTTTCAGGGACTGCAGAGAGCCAAAGAGAAGATGCTGCTTTCAAATAAAAAACTAGCAAAAGAGACTCTTTCACAAAAATCTAAATTTAAAGATGCAAAGTTGCTTCTTGCAATGAAGTACCAGGAACTTGAAAAACTTAGAAGCATCATCCAGGCCAAACAAGAGCAGCTTGGTGAGTTTTTATTATTATTCTTATTGATTTTAATTCTCGCCTTTTCTTGCAATTTCCCTGTACAGTATTTGATATTTTTTTGTGCTGCTGAAATGTGACTTTTGTTTTGCAGCAGAAAAATACAGTGTTCATTATGCTCAGCAGTGCCTCCTGAAGAAGATAAATCATGCTGAGGAGGAGTGTGAGGTGAGGGAGCACTTCTTTTTTCTTTTCATGCATGTTGAAGCATTTTCTATATAAAAAAAGAGTGCGAATACTCAAGATATATCCTCTCATCACTCAAAGAAGATGCTAAACCAGTGATGTAAAAGACTCAAAATGGTTAATGTAGTTAAGACATCAAAAATACTGTTGACTGAAGAGAAGCTACACTTTGGATTATTATTAACCATTACATACTGTTCACATTCAGCTATTTCACAGTATCAACTCATATGTAGTCTCTATACATAATTTCAGAAGCACAAATCATTCATGAATACTTCATAAGTCATTATTAATAAAATGGTCCAACATGTTACATAACACTGGAGAACATAACACTTTCAACCACTGATACTAAAATTTAATGAACAGTATTTTTGAATGGTGGTTTTTGACAATTTTTGAATAAATATGAGTCAAACACTCAAGGTTTAGTCATCACATTTCTGGCTTAAATTAAAGTTTTTTTCTTCTCTCAAGTGTAAAAATAGGTCAAATTAGACCCTGAACAGTATGTAATGGTTAAGACGGATTTAAGCACACTGGCTGCTTTCAGGAAATATATATACTGTTACACCCTCTAGCATCACACTAACTGCCACTGCGTTTATAGAAAAGGCCTGGAGGACAATGCAGCATTAAAGTGGGGATTGAAGAGGGTGTGAAAGAAAGGAAATGTCAGTTCTGTGGGAGATAAGGAAACAAACATTGTGTCAGTATAGTTTTATTCCACAATGTCAGTGCCCTACAAACTTGTGGCTGCAAAGAACACGTCTAAACTGGTGTAAAAGCTGTCCACTGACTGTGTGTGAATTAAAATATCTCCCCAAACAGCTGCTGCTTCAAAGGTTTGTGGAGGGTGAAACACCGCTGGCAGTTTTCTTGGATTCCTTTCTCAGTTCGCAGAAGCAGCAACATATTAAGTTGGTCCTGCTGAAAAAACTTCAGGAGAGGACTGAACTTAAATCAGCTGAAAGACTCAGTGAGATTCCTCCTCAGTATTTCTCTGTGGGCTTTCACCAGCAGATCCACAATCACTGCCTTCCAGTCTGCAACCTCACCACGGCTTTCGTCTTGCCAGCCTGCTGCCATTCCCTCACATCCCTCCCAATCCTCCCTCGTCCATTCCTGCTCCCCTTTGGTGCCCACATACACACCGCTCAATGTCCTCAACATTTATCGCTTTGTTTTGATCACATTGAGTCTCCACATCCAGGAAAGTTCCCCAAATGGCCAACAAGACCCGTCCGTCTTCAGCCACTGAAGGTCGAGCACAGGAGGCATCAACAGGCACCGCAATGAAGCTCCAGATGCAGGATACAAGTTAGGACTCTCATATTGAAGGTATAGAAAGGGGCTAGATATCACTGAGTACTGACTGAAGTGTGTAGATAGCGTTGTGTCAGATTTAGTCTTAGGGTTTATTCTTTAAATCACTTTATTTATTTCGAGTATTGTATTTAGTTCTTGAGTGTCTGTTTGAGTTCAGTCAACATTAAAAAAAACACTGATTTGAGGCAGCTTTACATGCTGATTCAGTTTAGATCTGTGTTTTGCCAACTTCTGAGGACAGCGATCCAAATCTGAGCTCAGTGAAGCATCTTTGATCCTCATGTCAACACTGTTCAAATACTAACATTTCAGAGTTACCCCTTTAAAATTAAGACATAGATGCATGATGAACTGAGTCTACACTCTACACATCTACTACAACAGAAGGATTTCTGCTGGGATGCATTAAGGATTCAGCAAAAACCATTAAAAGACATTTCAAGTTCACCTGTTGACTGTTGTGTTACCGTTCCTTAATTCAAACTATTTTATGACTATACTGTATCTTAATGCAGATCTTTTTAACTTGCCGTGTCTACGTGAGATTGATGTTTTTAGATTAAGAAATAAATAGCTGTCATTTGTCATCACTGTAACACTAGCAGCAGCATTTCTAAATATGTTGCGATGTAATGCACATTTGGCCACTTTCATTTGTAGGAAATAAAAAAAATAGGAAATAGTGCACAAAACAACAAAGCAATCAGAAATGTGAAGTGCATCAATTAATAAGCTGTGTGTGTTTTAGTAGCTACACACAGGTGACAAATGTTGATGACTTTTTGCATGACAGGTTTCTCAACTGTCTACTGGATGTCCGTTGACTTTGAAATAGTTTGTTTGAATGCTTTAAACACTTTAAAATATGGTTTCACCAGCTGACTGTGACAATGTGGCCACAACACATTCATTGTACACAAAACCAAGTTTTACACAGCTGATTGAAAGAAAATACAGTATGTGTGTCAAACTGGATTAAAAAAAGGGTTTCCCGTGTGAGAAAACAGTGAACAGAAGTTTGAGTGAACTTGAACTGCTCACCTGACACTAGATACCTCTGCTCATTAGTGTGCAGAGACTCCTGCCAAGGTCAGCAAAGGAGCATGAAAAGCACTTTTTTTCCTTTAAATTCACAGTTAACCTCTATCCTCACTAATATTTACCTGTACATTTTATGATAAAAGGCTAGGAAAACGCTTGTCACAATACAGTTTCACTCACTCATTCAGTATCCGTGTGTTTACCATGAACTCGCCCTGACACTTGTGAGGGTTAGCGAGAGTGCCATACGGTCCAGGTAAAGCTTGCCATACCAATTCATCCATGGAGAAACCTCTCTGGCACTACAGGAGATGATTAGCAAGGTGGAGCATGTTCAAAGGCTTTTGTTACACCACAGACTTCTGTTACATCGATGTCAACAGTTCCTTTTGTCCCACAAGACTCAAATTGGGCAATTTTCTTGTCTGTCAGCTGATTGTTTTGTGCTTCTCACCTCATTCACCTGCACATCCTGCACATCTCTGCACTCATTGATGGAGGATATTGTTTTAATGAGCTCAAAACACAGCATTTATATTTCAAATATCTCCCAAATCATAAAAACAAAGGCAACCCAGGATGAAAAGTTTATTTGATGCTATACCATTAAATTATTGTTCTGAAAATATGGTTACACATATTAAACTATATTCTTAATGTAAACACATCAGAGGCCTTTTAGTGTTGACGTATCTCACAGTTAGGGGTGTTTTATCTACACATTGTTCCTGTGAAATGTCACGTGTGAAGGGGATTATACAGTGGAGTATCTATAACAGCATCCATTAGCAGGGCAGGTATGGAGTGACACTTGGTGGGGTTTTCATCATGTACGAATGTGGGTCAATGTAGGTTGACCTTTTTAAAAACATGTCCATTCAAACAGACTTAAGACAAAAAGCAGAAAAGAATATTTTTGGTTTATTCCACTTTATTTGTGGATGTATGTCTTGTGGGTACGGTACCAGCGTTAGGTAGGTAGGTACAAATGACATTTTTCAATATTTACTCATAGTATTAAAAACATTTCTGGTGTTTATTTCTGGCTATGTTCACAAACAGGAAACTGTCACCTGAAACCAGATATTAAATACAAAAACCCTACAAAGACTACCTAAAAAGCCAGTAGGTTACTTTGCTTACACAATACTGTAAATGACATCCCCATCTACACCATATTGCACTCTATAAATAAGAAAAAAAAAGAGAAAAAGATATCCAATAATGTGCACTAGTCATCCAAACTCCCAACATGAAATATTCTGCAGTTTCTGTTTGTTTCTTTAATAAGATGAGCATGAGGTAGAACAGGTCCAGACTAGCAGCAGTCAAACCCAGAATGCCTCTCTTCAGGATGACTTTGTGCTGCTGTAGCTGCAAATCAGACTGTCTTGACTTGGCCAAATCATTTATCTGTCGACATGTCAGAGTGGAGATTGCTAGGCCTGCTGAAATTTCACCACAGCTCTCTTAATCTGCTCGAAACTTACAAACATCACTATGTTCCAGGAGCCCAGACGAAGAAATGAGGGCACAAAGCTGAAAAAGAATCAGATGGCAAAGCTCATTTAGTTTCTGCTTCATTTGAATTTTTGACATGAATGCTTTATAACTGCAGCACATACCCCTTATAGAAAGCTGTGGGTCCCTCATTAATCAGCATGGTTAAGGCACAGTTAGTAGCACCATTGTACTGGCCAGGCACTGAGTTCATGTAGCGTGTTTTCACCACATCCACCGGGGACGCTACAATAGTGGTGCAGAAACCTGCTGCGAAGGCTGCTGTGAAGTGACACGGCATGTTGTCTGTTGGAAATAAATCATTTGCGTCAACATTCAGTCGTTTACTTAAACAGTCTCATTAGGAACATGATCTGTGTACAAGAACAAGCAGATTAAATGTGGACAGACATAGAGCAAATTGAAGTTAGACAGTTTCACATTAAGGAAAGCAGTTACATGAAGAATTGCAAATACTACATATATAACTACATTTTTTTGCAGATCATTCCATCTGCATGAGGCAGAGATAAATAACATACAATGTTCCTTTCTGTTGGTATTGAGGGCCACAAAGATGAAAACAAAAAAGGTGAAGTAAGGCGTCTGCAGTGCTGAGTATTTATTTGAAGTGTTTATACTTGCCTGACATCAGATTGTACTTCAGGATGAGCTCCTTGATGATGTCATAGGTGACGAGTTCAGAGCAGTTTACGATGGCATTGCGAGTTATGTTTGGCAGACAACCTGAAAAAAGAGTTTGAACAACTATTGAGCAACAAAAGTCAACCTGAAGAAGGGTTATTTCACAAGTTGAACATCATTGACAAGATAATTTAATAAATAAAAATAAAGCCCTTGTTCTCACAGTTCACATAATTTCTCTGTAGAAATTATGACAGCATTACTGAATTTTCTGACTGTTACAAATATCAATATAAAATATAACTTGCCTTTCCAGAGCCCTTTCACCCCCTCATCCCTGGCAATGGTTTTATAGGCATCAATAGTGCTGCTGTATCTCTTCACAGAGCCGCTCTCAGGCAGCTGACCCTGAGCCTGGAACCTGACTTTCACCACGTGGGCTGAGCAAAGGCTACCGCCATTGCCCCTGTGGTGCAGCCAGCCAGCAGCCGAGTCCCGATTCCAGTATCTGTTAGACAGCAGACATTTTGATTTGTCATTGACATACAACACCAGGACCCTAAAGTCAAGCAGCTAAATGAAATTCTCAAGTTGTTTTACTGGCAATCAATAAGAAATAACAGCAATCTAGGCTACAGCCTGCTGTACACTGCAGTCCCCTCCTTACATTTTGAAGTAAGTTTCCATCAAAGTTTAACTAGTTTTCTGTGAATGTGAGAAGGATTAAGAATAAAAAAATTGAGGCCTCTCCCTGTCTGTCAAACTTTGAGATATTTAATGATGTTGCCCTGATGAGGATGGACCAGGTAGAGGAAGAGATAGGAGGTTGTCGCCTGTGGCATAAACACAGATCTTCCCTGACAAAGGAATCTGACCTGTACCCTACATCCTGGAGCAGTTTTTTCCTGTAAAACGAGCTCAGAGAAACCAGCTCTTGCATTTAAGAACAAACATCAGGCTTTGTTTGCCTTGTCACAATGCACACAAAAAAATGCAAACAAAAAATACTTGTTATGTTCATTATAGGTTTACTTGTAAGAGGTACTTTGAACAGTCTTCAAGACATCCTTCAGTAAACACAGTGGTAAATCATGTTGAACTTACTGGTTAATACTTATTTTTAGGTAATACTTTCAGGCATCTCAAGCATTCTTGGCTCTCTGCATGTTTGTCATCTCAGGTGAGTAATTATCAGATTTAAGTTAATAAAAATGAAGCAAATGTTCTGTTGCATGCACAATATCCCACAAGACTGTTTAAAAAAACTATCTAGATTAGAATAAGTCAAATAATAAATAATTGAACAATGTGCTGAACATTAACAGATCTCAGCAGTGTCACTCCACTTGTTGAACTTCTTGGCACGTACTTTCTGACCCCCTGCTGTAGATCTGCTTCATGGTGTCATAAAGGCCGATGCGGACTGAGGCAAAACTCATCTGTCTCTGCAGACCTGCCACCAGTCCACTGTACAGACTCCTCGGCCCCTCAGTCCTCACCATGGTGAAGATGGTGCCAAACACACCTCTGTATTTCGCCCTCTGGCCTTCCAATGAGGGCCTGGATTCACCTTGAATCTCAAGTAAACATAAATGCACAATAAACGGATTAGAGATGTCCTCCCAGCTCAATGTTAAGGTTTGGGAGAAAAGGTGGACACTGAGGGCTTCAAAATAAGTATTTGATCAAAATCTATTATGAAATTAATTTGCATTGAAGTGATAGTTACATCCCTGCATGTCATGTAGTAACATGTACTGATGTTAAGATGTTCTTCCTGTGTAGTGCTAGGACTGCAGCCTGCTCAAAAACAATGAAAAAACAGGGCCTGGTTCTGGTATTAAGAGTCAATATTCTTACATTTGTTGTTTTTTAGGGCAAAATCTGTATTTCTGTACTATAATTATATCCTGCCATTGTTATTGATTGCTTGCTTTGACAACAATCAGAACAGTTACATAATCATAAAATGTGTAGGTATGTATATGTGTCTTGGCAGATTCCCATCCTGAATGTTCCTAACATTCAAACTACAGCCTTGCAACAAACAGTGTATTCTCACCTGCAGCCTGACTTTGGCTGTGTCCAGGGGGAAAGTGACCAGGTCGGCCACACAGCCAGCTGTTCCAGCAGAAAAGATCTTGACAGTGGCCGTGGGGGCCAAATCAGCAGTTCTTCCACCAACCATGATCAATGATTGAGCTCAGGGGATCAACAGTGTAAACAAACTCTGTATGGTGCAGAACCATAAATCACAGAGACCAAGCAGCTTCTCTCCTGTGTCCGCATTAAAGGATTATATATTTGTCTAGCAGAATCATACGTCCTCTAATGATTTTCTTCTCTGGGATCAGGTCCAGATGACACCGGTCTACCTGAAGCCAACATCAAGTTTCAGGTAAGGAAAAGTATGTCTTATAAAGTCTAAGTCCTTCGGTTGTGCCATCTGCCATAAAAAAGCTCCAAACTACCATTCCAGTGTAAAATATAAATACATAAAAAAAAAGCTTTCTAAATAACTGCACAGCAGCACACAAACAGCCAACTGTAAAACACACGACAGTCTTCCTCTGAACGCACCCTCTTCTGCTCAGTTGACTCTTTTAAACAAAGCAGCTGTTGCACCGCCCTGTGTGAAAACCTGACGTACCAGATGAAAACAGTCGCTCCACATCTATGGAAAGAAAAAGTGAAAAGTCTCTTAATTGCCAGCAGCAATTATTTTTGGAACATGATTCATCCGCTGTCCTGATGCAAATACACAGCTCCTATGTAACTCATGTCTGGACTGTGGTCTTCATTAGTTAATGTGCTGTTCAAGTGTGCAACAGTCATTCAGGGTTCTTGTCAAAGCAGTTTTTAAAAATATACAAAACACCCACATTTGAAAAAACATAGCAAATATTTAATACAAAATGTTACACTTATTTTACATGATCTTCTCATGGCCTGAAAACAGTAGGCAGAATAACAATTTACACTTTACTTTATGTTCCCTTATTTAGCACTAATAAACAGTATATGAACAGTTAAAACACTATAATGTAGTTATTAGCAGATATACATGTATTTGTGTATTTGTGTATTTGTCAACAACTATAGGCTGTTGTACTAAAATATACTGAGTGACAATGCTAATAACATGTGCCTTCATGGAAGTTATGAGTGTTGACATATACTGTACATTAATTCACACTTAAATGTCCTTATATCTGCTTATAGCTACGTTATAGTGTGTTATAAACCATTTAAATGTTAATGTACTGCTTATAATTGCCAAAACTACCACATACTAGTGTTCCTCATCAAACTGAGCTGCAAATATTTTTGCTATTCTTTCAGTCTCTTTCTTCATGTACGTTGGTGACATGTTGGGACACTGCCGAGGACCTCTGCGAGGAATGCTGTGAACTGGAGTGTTCAGCCCCTAGAGAGATAAAAAAAACAAAATTAACTGCGTACTGCGTACAACATGCTTACAAGATCTGATACAAGAAAAAGAAAAAAGGGAGCGTGCCAATTAGTCAGAAAATGTATTGTGTTTGTGGCGACATGAGTCAACATTCAAACGGTGCAAGCCTTTCTTTGGTTAACATGAACATGTAGTACATGGAGTACAATCTTAAGATCAGATACGAGTAACTAGCTTGAACCAGCTCCAAAAAGGTATTTTGTGCAAACATACCTCCTACCTCTAATGTTATCTCCACACCCTCACTGAAACAGGATCTTTCAACGTCGGTGTGATGCAGAAATATGTTTCCATCTGTATAGCTGACTGGGAGTCACCCAGCTGAACTGTCTGACACACACTATGTACTACAATATAATATGTGGGTTATATTAATGTGCTTTCTCAGTTTTGTAAAATACTGACAACTCACAAATGTAATACATTTACATTGCTTAATTACGACGACTAACATAGTGCCAGAATATTTTAAGAATGCTGTGATTTGGTTCAAGCTGAAAGACTGATGAAAGTTTGTAATCACACCAATAAACCAAACCTTATAATGGATGAAGGCACTCTGCTCTCACCTATGTGTCCATAAGGGATCTTATATACACAGGTATGTGCCTCAAATCATGTCAAATTTATTATTTTTTTCACAAGTGGACTCCAATACTAAAATATAAATACATTTGCAAATTAATCTAAAAAGTACTTTACTGTTATTATGGGTTATTGTGTATATAATCATGCGCGAAAATAGTCAGTTTAATCCTAATTACATAATAATCAAATACAAATAATCCTTTAATTACATATGTATCACAATCAAATGTGCAATAAGTGGAGGGGTCTGAATACTTTTGAAAGCTGCTAGTGTAACTTAAAATAGTTTAACTAATGATGTAACATTTCAAAAGCAAAACCACCTGTTACAGTTCCTAAAAAAGTATCACTTGAAAATCATTTTTTGTCAGCACAGACGTCTGAGCTCCCTCTGTACAGGAAGGTGTTAATATTCGAGGCAGAGGCGGGGGCGTGTTTTGTTCCTGTAGTAAAACAGCTACAGCAGACCTTTGGTTACATCACAGCTCCCTACATACAGTACATATCCCTACACACGGTGGAAGATATGATATAAACCTGTATTGTACTTTATGATCTAAATACTGCTCAGAATGGTTTGTCAAAAGGAAAAGTCTGCAGACGCAATACAATTAAGTATGAAAAAAACATGTGCTGCAAACTGAATAGTGGTAGACAGACGACCTGCTTTCCACTGCACTGTAAACAAATATCAACATTAAATGTACTCATGATACTGTAATGCCACTCTAGTAAGTGCTACTACAATGTACACAAAGTCTGAGGGAGTCGAGCACTAAAAATCACCAGCTGATTTCTGTTGTTTTTCTTGTACTGAAATGAACATGTGTTTGTTTATAATAATAATAATTCCTAGACTAACAGGCTTTCTATCTGTGTGACAATTTAGAGGGTAAAACAGTGCCTACATCATTTATTTGACATATTTGTATGAGTCAGATTATATAATATTGAGTATACGTCAACCTGTTAAATGAGAGTTAAATTACACTGAACTGAATTTGGTACCTAGTCACTATTCCTGACTAGCCCGTTTTCAGCATGTGTGTTTGAAAAGTAAAGTGACCTTTTAATAGCACTCTGGTTTTGCAAGGCAATTGGGTCCCGATGAATGCAAGTCCTACTTTGTTTAAAGTATTAGTTGTGATTAAACAATTAATTAATCCAATAGGACACCATTTAACAAAAAAAATTAAAACTAAAAGGTTATTATTACATCCAAGATATTCAGGTACCCAATGAGAGGGGAGTGAAAAGTAAAGAGGGGGAGAAAGTGTGTGTGTGTGTGTGTGTGTGTGTGTGTGTGTGTGTGTGTGTGTGTGTGTGTGTATGTGTATGCCAGACGTAGTCAGTTGGTGACAAATACTTACAGAGTCACTGGAGGACTGAGAGAAAGACGGAGCTAAACGTATGGCTCTCATAGATGCCTCCAGTTGGTGGGAGGGAAGGAAGAAATTAGGAACCTCCACAGGAACCGAGCTTAATGTGTAATGTTAAAAAAAAGACAACATATGAGGGAATCCGACAGGTTGATTTAGATCAAAGATTCACGAGAAACTGAAACTCGTGACTACTTTATAAAATAACACAAAAATGTCATTAAAACTCTTTCTGACTTTCATGATTACACCTCTTGTGCAGCATGTAGTTTCCTGCTGCCTTTCATGCCATTATAAAAGCCTGTCAAATACCACATTTATTTTTGAAACAGCTAGTGTTAGAATAGGGAAGAGATGGGACACATGCAAATGTAACCAATTAACTGGAGACTGGGAATTTATCGTCCTTCATCACAGCAGGTCATTCTGTGTCAAATCCCTCCCTGAAGCTATACGAAGCGCTGATCAAGTCAATCACTCTTTGAAGAAGATATAGATTAAGATCTTTGTTCAAACTAAGTTCTTTTGTTCTTTATGTAAAATACATGGAACAATTATATGACTATCATTTACGTCCTGTATCAGTTTTAGTTTCTGTGTTTTAAGGAGCCCACAAACCCTACTGGCTTCCAACAACGTACTTCACTCACTGCACTAGTTTTGTTGTGAATCTTTGAATCTTAGATCTTAACTGGCCTTCAAAAGCAAACGATGACTAGGAAAGACAACAACAAATAATGATTAAGGATACGGTTGGAGGCTTGTGTCTTGATTGCCCAGGGAACATGAAGCATCCTGGGAGAACGTGCCGTTCTCTGGTGTGGGTGCTGCATCACCTGCTTGTCCCTCATCTAGCGCTTGTAGAGTCTCATCAACATCTCTCTCTGCCTCTGAAGCATCACCTGCTGATCCGTTAAAACTGTCAGTTTGACGGTGTTCATTTTCCTGCTTCCTGCTGGAGCACTGAGCGTGTAGATTTACATTCTGCGATGTTAAACGACTCTTGTCTTCCTCATCTTGACTCAGGTCCAGCTCTTCCAGTACCTCCATGCTCACCAGAGAAACCAGGTCAGGGTCTGATATGATGCTGGTCCAAGGACTGGTTTTGTCCGTTAAAGAGGTCACCTCATTTAAATGCCTCGGCTTCACCAAAACCTCCTCGTAATCTTCATCATCATCATCATCATCATCATCATCATCATCATCATCTCTCCTGCAGCCTGATCCATCTTCATCATCATCTAGTACTTCTCCTTTTTCATCATCGAACACCGTGGCTGGGCAGTGTTGGCTGTCTTTTTCTTCTTCGGCCTCAGAGTCCGTATTCTCCTCAGACAGTTTTGGACGTGGTGACAGCTGCTGAGAAATGTCTTCATGAGATGAATTTGAAGCTCTGCGTGGACTGGAGATACTCTCAGGGATAGTATGAATATCATTGTGTCTAACAGGGGAAGTTGTTGAGCTGCTCTGAGAGTTGGAAGCAATCGTTTCCAGATGTTGACCTCGTATACCTAGGTGAAGAGGATATTTTTTCTGCTCTTGACAAGATTGTGTAAATGTTTTATCATACCATTTCTCTTTCTCTCTCAATTCTCAAACACAAAAATCAGCTACTCCAGCTATCATTTTTATGTTTTTTTCAAGTTACTAGGTAAACATTTTAAACCAAAACGAAAGGATAACTGCTTGCAAAAGCACCTGGATGTGAACACTATTCACCTTTTTTTCTTAAAACTTGACAAGCTTGGTTGTGGCCCATTTACAGCTTAAAAGTTAGATTATCAAATGTCATCTGTGTCCAAAATGAGCAGCAATAAACCAACTGCTGTAGAATAACTCTATATAACAGTTTCAGAGTGACAGTGATGCAGTTTTGACTTTATTCAATTTGCTGACATTTTAGCAACACACTTTTTCAAGTGTGTAAGCTACACAGCAGACTGTGTCCACAATGAACTCTGGATCAACTGACAAGGTTAGGAATACTAGTACAAAGTTTATCTGTCAAGAATCATCTTTAAAAATATTTTAAAAAACGACTACTGGACATTTTAGAGAGAAATGTACCTTCCATCTAACCCATTTCTAATATTAAAAATGAGCTGAACTTGGGGTTTGTTGCTGGTAATTTCAGACTAATTCTTCAGCATAAGCAAGAAGCTCACCATTAATGATACTGTTGACTTCTCCAACTAACAGGTTGGACTTGCGAAGAAGCTGACATGCGTCTGTCTCAGACTCCCTCTGTTCCTCTGGCTTGGTCTGAAAGTCCTGCTCACTCACAGACGGGAACGTGGGAGTTGAAATCTTACGGCTGAAATATCTCTGGATGTTGTCGAGCTCGCTCAGCTTTTTCCTGGAAGAACAAACATTAAATTACATTACATTACATTACATTACATTAAACTCACATTAAATTTCACTCTTACAGCAAACAATCTCAATCCTAATGTCAATGTGTGTACTGATACCTGAGTGCTGAAAACAGGACAGAGCTGGAGGGAGTGATGTCGACAGCACTGCTGCTACAGGCAGAGTTAGATGCTGTTTGCTCCTGCAGACTCTGATGGTAAAGACGCACTTTATCCATGTGCTCATGATGACGGTCACCTTCACTGGACCTGAGATAACTGTAAAGATGACCAATAAAAAATAGTGATGGACTGTACAGGATTATTTCAGCATGCAAGGACACATTTTAATCAATAGCAAAGTGAAAAACAAACTTCTCAGAGAACAGCCTATCCATGTGGTCAGGTGACGAAATCTTCTGCTCTGTGTATCGGCTGATGTGAGACGGGAAGCTGCTGTATGTGGCGGTGGTGTGGTAGCTGAGAGGGAAGGCCTGGAATAAAACCTGTGAATGAAACACATTCAGTGCTGTTAGTTTTGACATTTGATTTACTCCAAATAAAGAAAAGATAGCTTGCGGCACACAGTGTCAGATTTTGACTTTTCTCACCGATGAGTTTTTCACAGCTTCTTCATTCACAGTTTTTCTCTGCCCACGGAGGTCCTGGACCCCCCTTAGTGGAGTGACGGACACTTTGAGCTGACCGTGACACTGTCCGCTCAAGTCTGTGATGTTGTACCAACCGCACACTGACAGGAATCCACACAGTAAGGGGGACAGGTCTACAGAGGCAAAACCAAGCACCCTTTCCATTTCTATTGGAGTAAAAAATAAATATATTAAAATATATTTTAAAGTTCAATATAGATGCATCATGAAGTAAAAATGCCTGCTGTACCTCCTTTGTGCCAGACTTTGAACACGAGGTATTGTTGTGGATCAACCAGCAGCTGCTTTGAAAGCCTGTAAAATTCACAAAATACATCAGACTGATATCTGATAAAACTGACTGTTTCAGTGTAATTGAAGTGCAAGTTATATGTGATATGACACTAACCTGCACTCATGTTGATGGTCCCACACAGGGGAGTCAGTGTTGGGTATTAAAGCTGTGGACACTGGTTCATCAGTGTCAGCAGTAATGTATGAAACACAGCAGCAAGGTGTCCCATCACTGCGCTCAGCTAGTGGACAGCCTGCCAGGCAGAAATTACTCACATTTTATTTTTATTGCATCCAAAACAAATGAAGGAGAATAATCATTTCAGGTGACAGGTTCACCTTTCAGATTCAGGTGCATAGCCCTGTCCACTGCAACCGTCACAGGGAAGGATTCATCCACACTCATTTCTGTGTGCTGCAAAGATGTGATGTCTGGAGTTGTTCTTGATGATTTATGTTGATGTTTGCTTTGTGTACGGGGTTGTTTAGGTGTGGTGAACAAGGGGGCACCATCTGCTGCCTCCATCTCTTCTTCCATCTCCCCCTGGCTGTCAGAGTCCACCAGCTTGTCAGCTTCAGCAGATGTCTTCCTAGGGTCACAAACAGCGGTCAGGGTGATGTGCACCCTGAGAGCAGCCCCCCGCAGGTCTGTTGCTGAGCGTCTGAACAGCGGGTAGATGCCTGTCAAAACACAAAACTCTTTATCACACCCAGAAATACACATTTAGCTTTACTGAAACACTGGTGATTTGTTTAATTAATGAATAAATTACTTATTTCATACCACTGAGAGTCAGCTTCTGCTTGGTTTTCTTTGCTAGCGAGGACAGCTCGATAAATGCTGATCCCACCAGGCGGTCCGTGTCACGGGGCCTCTGAGTTTTGTCTTTCTTAAAGGTAACCCACACCTGAACCTCCAGCCTTTCCTCTCGAAGATACCACATCAAAGGTTGGGTGCTCCTCAGCTCAACAGTCCTACTTCCTTCAAAACTTACTGTTGCTTGGCCTTCCTCCCCGTCTTCAATGACAGTGGGGTGTTTCATCTGAGAGCAAAAGGCATCCTGGTCATAGAATTTGTACCTGAAGTAGCAGTAGGTGGAGCGCTGCAGCTCACTGTGTCCTGCAAGAAGCAAGCAGTGGACTGGTAGCCACACTCTTGGCATTGATAAGGTCAGAGACATTTTCTTCATGCTCTCTTCCCAGGCTTCTTCATCGTCGTGCCTTTCACAGTCAATCTGGGCCATTTCCCAGCCTACGCTCTGAGCAGCTTTAATAACTCTCTCCCTGTCTGAGTGGTGGGCGAAGCTGACAGAGATCTCAAGGCCCCCGACCAAGATGTGCTGGTCCTGAGAAGAATTTGTTTCCTGCGGTACATAAACTCCAAACCAGCCAGAAATACCTTTATGTTTTGAAAAAGAAATATAAAGGTAAATAAAGGTTTATCAGAAAATCGATTGACCATGCAGTCAGTGAAGAGTACAGCGTACCTGTTCTTTTAAGAATGAGATCAGCCAGTGGTATTTTTACTGTGCCCAACATTACATCCTTAGGCCTGGAAGTTTCCATTGCTGCAAAAAATAGCACAGAACAAATGAGTGAGTTACTGCTTCGATTAACATTTTGAACAAAAACAGAGGAGATCATTTACATCCATCCATCCTTACATACCACAGAGGCTCTGTTAATAACAAACTAATTGTGTGCTTTGATTTACTGTTCTACCTGTTAAAATAGCAAATAAATAAATATCACTTGCATGGGAAGGGTTACTGAGTCAAAGAAATAGTATCCATTATTCAACATTTTTCACAAGTTAGTAACAGAGTTCGATGAGGCATAAAATTATTTCTTAAACCTTTGCGATTGTCTCTGTTCCAGACAGTGAAGACAGCAGAAGCTTCCTCCAGCTGTTCTGCCAGACTGCAGGTTTCTCCGCTACTCCTCTGAAGCAGCAGATCACAGGACATTTCCATGTGATGGTCGAACTCTGGGCAGAAGGTCCTGGCAGCTATGCGGGTGCACCTCGTCTCGCTCTCAGGCAAGAAGGAGAGCTGCACTGTTACAAATGTGTTCACTCCCACAGTAGCAAAGTAGCTGAACCTTTCATTTTGTTCTGATAACAGCCTGCAACAGAGACAGAGGCAACATAATGAAGTGAAGACCTTGGGCCGCTGTGTGCAAATTCAGTATCAGTTTTAAAGTTTTAAAAGCTTTAAAATACTGTACGTGTAGAATTTGAGTAAACATATGTGTAAGAAAGAACTTAGTAAAAGTTAGGTTCAACTAAAATAATCCATTGTTATTTATTCCCAAACAATAATGATTAAATTAATTACTTACTACTCTACTTCCTTACTCTAATAACAGTGCTAAGGGGATCTTTATTTTTTTCATGTGATAGATTGTGATAAATGATCTATCTACATGTACCAAACAAAAAGCTTCAAATGTTATCTTTATCTTTTTATATGAATTCAACTTAAACAGCTGGTTCAACAATATTAACACAAAAGCTTCTGAGAGGACAGTGAGAGTGAGGTACCTTGCTGCAGCCTGCAGACCAGACGCTCTGTGTACTTGAACCACTACAGTCACAACACGAGACGCAGGTCCTCTGCCAGCCTGTCCTTCAGGTCTCACAGGCCGATGCTTGTACCGGATGCACACATCTAGCAGGCCTGAGAGACATCACAGAATAGTCACAACATTAAAGATGCTAAATACGTGTCCACACAGCATTTTATTGTCATTACTGTGTATGTGTGTTTACCTGATGGTTGAGGGTGATGCCCTGTGGGACTGTCGGTCCTGGGAATCAGTGGCAGGGAAAACATTTGGGCTTCATCAGGATGCTGCCTCTGCATGGTGACCATAGCACATAGCTTGGATATCGGAAGCATCCCTTTGGCCACGAGCTGATCTCGGACATTTGGGTAATAATATCTGCAGACAGAAATATATCCTAAATATGAAACAAGTCATTATGAACCACACATAAGTTTAACACTGAGGTGCGAGGCAGCAGTTACACTGCGGGTATGTCATGCATTATAAGGCACTGTTTTATGTTCATATGATTTTTATATAAAGTCTATGGTTCACACCAATAGAAAAGGTGTTAACATATTTCCCAAAGAATATTTGGACTTAAAGTAGTTTTGCTAGATCGTTAGAGAAAAGGAGGTTTGATCCATGTTGTTGTAACTATCAACAAACTGACTAACACTTGAAACATGAAGGAGAAATTACAAAGACAGCCCACAAAGATAAATAACATTTTTGCTGCTGTCTCCCTGTAGCAACTTTAACCCCAAAATTAAGTTATATTTTGAGGTGTACGTCAGCTTCAGTAGAACACAGAAGCACAACTCAGTCTTTAAGCTTCTAAAGAAGTCAAGCTTTGGGGTAGATGTCAGGGCTACTTAGCTTTTCAGCTGGATCAAACAGTAACAACCACAAACCTGCACCACACTTCAAACTGGATACCCCCTCCACTGCTCAGGCCTTGACTGGAAAGAGAGCTGAGCAGCAGCCTCTGGACAGGAACTCCCTCAGGAGACAAAAGCACATGAGTCTCTGCATGGCTAAACAGTGGGTCAGGCACACAGAGAGTGGTAGTGGTGCGAAAAGGCTTCAGGTTCACACCTGTTGGAGATGAGATACAGGTTAGAGTGACGCAGAGGACAGAAAAACTTCTTGTGTTGTTGAGGGTTTCATACAAAAAAATCTCCCTTACTGCTCTCTATGAGATTTGGGTCCACTTGTGCAGCAGGATCACCTTCCTGACAGGGGAAACTGTACTGCACATAGCAGTCAGCCTCGCCCCACACTGTAGACTGCAGCGGTGTCAACCCAGTGACCTTCTCCACCCTTATCACAAACAGATGCTCTCTCATAGTTTGCTCTTGTGCTGCACTCACCTGAGGGAGAGACACAATAGTGAAAAGAGGTAAAAGGAGTTCTTTACACAAAGGCAGCGGGAAAGAGAAAGAAGACAATGCAACATGCTGGTTGACAGACCAGAGTCTTTATTGTTTGAGATACAAGTATAAGAGCAGTGCTGAAACTACTTCAGCAGTTCAGTCAGTAAATCGTTGGAATATATGAGGTGTTATTAATTTTGACAGTAATAGAAGCTCATTGTGCACCTGTAAATGTGATCCTGCGCGTTCCCATCAACCCATCAACAGGGCTGGGGGGCATCTACTACCAGTAAATATCTGTTCCACAGCAACACAGAAATACAAAGCCTCATTCTTCCAAAATTGCCACTGACCTTTGTGTGCGCGTGTGGCTGATGATCAAGCAGATGAACTGGTCTCACCAAATGAGACAAAGAGTCATATTCTTCATCTCTCGTACGCTGCAGGGCGATTATCTGCTCTGATCGACCCATAGCCAAAACAACCCTGAGGTTTCCTTTGCAACTGCCTGAGAAGACATCAATAACGGGCATGTAGCAGTCCACCCCTAAAACGGGGTACTGTGCCTGGAGAAGAAGGTGGGCAATCTTTGGATCCCTGAAGAGGATGAAGAAAGAGAGGAGTTACTGGTGTCATATGAAACCTTGTTATAGCAGATATTTAAATTACATTTACGCAACAATTGTACAAACAGGAGTTTGTGGTAAAAAACTGCTTGAGCTTAGTTGTTAGAGTTAGTTTATGGTATGTGGGATTCAAGACCAACATGTTCTATGTGGTGTTAGGGTACTATAGCGCCTCCCAGTGGGAAAGTTAAATAAAAGAGAAAGTATTCTGAATAAACACCATTTCTTAGCATTTTGCCCACTTTGAAGACAAATGCTGGCTTTTCCCCCCAGAATTCTGTTCAAAAAGAAAAACAAGCAGAAAAAAATAAAGCTAGCTTGCCATGACTTGCCTAAAGGACATGTAGAATTGGTGGAGAGGTAATTTAACAAGGCCGAGGAGCCGATCCTGCCCTGAACTCCCCATCTTCTGCCACACCTCGATCACCATCATATTATTCTTCATCCTCTCCAACAGCTTTACTGTTAATGCCACAGGAGTCACCTGAGACAAATGAAGGAAAGAAACTCATTTGGTTCAACCGAATTCAGCATTCGCACAACACATCTGAAAAATTGGACTCTTTGTAGTCTCTGAGTTTAATTAAAAAAAAACTTTGCTGCTAACCTGAACAAAGTTAAAGGAAGGGTTTGCCTGACCCCAGCTGACAACAGATCTCGCCGTCTCATCGCACCAAAAGAGCTTACAGTTCAAGTACACGTTTGGAGTCTGCATAGGCCCACAGTTGAAGTTCTTTCCATCTGGCACCATGAGTAAGGTATGCAACAGCACCTCAGAGTCCTCTTCCACCTGCTGCCATGATTTATGAGGAAATGTGTGGAGGCCAGGATGAGGAGAGGCTGATTTTAAGGGTTTCTGAGGACTGAAAACATTCAATCTGGATTCTACAAAAGAGCAAGCCGGTAATTCCTCTGTGCCAGTGTCAACATGATGAGATCTGGAACTGGGCTCTCTCTCAGGACTGGATATGGGGTGTGAAGGTGGTATATCACTCCAAGCCAGTTTACATTTCCTTTTTTCAGAGAAGTCTTTGTTGTTTGTAGTAGTCACAAGTTGTAGTGACACCTGAAAAAAACATTAACATTACTCCTACATGTATATTACAGCCATCTGGAAAACAGATATCCGACTTTGAAACAATAATGCCTGGGTAAAAAAAACAATATGTTACCTTGAGAGGTCCGATTTCATGTGTTTCACAGTTCCCATCAACACTCTGTACTGGTAAACTAACAGACTGACTCAGCTGCTTGCTCTGCAGCAGACAGCGCAGTGGGTGAACTGCTTTACCAATGAGAACGGGCTGTAAGAAGAGTTTATAGTGATGAGTTTTGATGAAAGTAAAGCTGCTTTTAAGTATTTAACACAAAAAGGAAATAATTTAGAAACTACAACCAACATTAAACTCTAAAATATGTTTGTTTATCAGAAAGCAGAATCTGAAGTGTCAGGTAGACTCATTTTTAAAACATTTGAACAAATAATTTTAGTAGTTTTATTATGACAGACGTACCTTCTTTTGGTGGCTCTTTCTTGAGTGAATCTTGAAAAGGAGGTCAGTTCCCCACCACTGTTTAACTGCTGTTGTACTCAATTGGACAGGAAATACTGAGTGCTGATCAAACTTCACCACTTTGAAAAAGAAATAGTGTATATCAGATACAGTCACAAACCTGTACAAAGGCTGATCAAATGTTTTAGTTTTAATCAAAGCAAGTCATACTTCCTCCTGAAACTTTACTGGAAACGGCTCTGGTCACATCCCGATCTGAAGCCTTACTGTGATCATGTCGACTGGAGGTGGAAGCTGTCGGGAACACGTACTCAACAAAAA
Organism: Scomber scombrus; assembly: GCF_963691925.1. Classification (NCBI taxonomy): domain Eukaryota; kingdom Metazoa; phylum Chordata; class Actinopteri; order Scombriformes; family Scombridae; genus Scomber; species Scomber scombrus. Next base: position 18,875,073 of record NC_084974.1, read on the forward strand.
ATGTGCTGCCAAAAGATAGGAGACATCACAGGCCTTTCTTACTCATAATGCCAATGTTATTTTAAATCGGATGAAAATAACGTTAAATATTTCGCCTACCACTTCTTGCCGGTTAATGGTTGAGGAGGTTTCCCTTTACTAGAGGTCTTTTTGGGAGTGGTGATTGTGCTGCCTGCAGGTACAGTCAGGGAGTCAATGGACACTTTTGCCAGTCGGATCAAACTCAGCTGCTCCAAACTCAGGCCAGAAGGAACACCACCATCATCTGTAGACCGCTGAAGGTCTGACTTTGGGCTTAACAAAGTCACATAATGATGAATGTATACATGTTCTGAACAAAAGTAAGTGATGTGCTTTTGTTTGGTCTATTCTCTGGTTCTCAAATACAGCAATAACTAAGCTGAAGATCTGCCTTTTCTTATCATGATCAGACTTTTTTTTTTAAGTAGATGTTTTTTGAGATAAAAGATAAATAAAAAAATCAATCTCCATCTACACATACGGCTTAAAACGCAAATGAAGGCCCTTACTTTTCATTAATCTTTGGTCCAGACACAGTCAGCCGTTCCTCAGCTCCCAGGGAGCCGTGTTTTGGCTGACTTTTACTCGAGGATACTGTCGCCTCAACATCCATGTCAGTGTCATCTGATCTGATGTCTGACATCTGAAAAAAAAGACGAGAATGTGTTTAAATAACCATCTGTGAAAGTAAACTGACAATGGCATTACACAAGAACCCCATGTAATCATGTACTTACAGGAGTTTTGTAGAACAGGTTTTCCAGTAAGCTCTGATCATATTGTGGGTCATTGAGTTCACTATCCCCACACACACTGCTATGCCCAGAGAGAGATATAGGAAAGGAGCCTTCATCATCCCAGAGAGGTAGAGGAGATGTATTTAAGCTAAACAAAAAGAGAGAGAAAACATCTTAGGAAAAAAAATATCAACAAATGTCTTTATTGAATTCTTTGTTTATGTTTTCTGTGAAGTTTGTAAGAAAAGGCAAATAGGTACCTGCCGAGGAGAAGATCGACAGCTCTGTTGTCCACATCGACAGTAGAGTCCAGACCGCAATCCGGGACTTCAGCAACATCATCAGAGGCCTTGAGAGTTGAATCAGCATGCAGAATATTTTTAAGAAACATCCCAGAGGGAAAAGGAAAGGGCCTGCAGACACAAGAATAAAGTACTATAAATTATGCATCATAGTGATTTAAAGCATTGGGGTTTTTATTCAAAAATATTTGACACTAACTTGGAAGGTGGTAGGATGTTATCTTTTGGGAGGGGGAGAGGAGTGTCTTTCAGAGTCGGGGCAGAATCCATGTCACATTTCATAGCTGACACCACCATAGCATTTCTAAGTTTGTTCCCACGCTCCAGAATAACTGAGATGAGAGAAAATGTTGTTAAGAAGCAGTCAGATTTATGCCTGAGTGGTTATGTAAAACTGATGTGTAATCTTGTTGTGACAAACTTGAGAGGATATCATTGGTTGATTGGCCACAAGCTTCCTGACATGAAGGGTTCACAGCCGTTTGACTGTTCTGAGATCTGTTTGTTGTTGGCATCTGATTCTCCAGTGACTCGTCATTGCTTTTTTCTTTCTGGGCAAAATATAAGTGGTCTTTCCCTCTGAAAAACAAATGCAGAGATGTTAAACTTAGTTATTTATGTTCTATTAGCAATCAATTATAAACATCAACAGAAAAACACCTGAAATATCAAACCTGGGTGTGTTTCCACCACTGCCTCCTGCTGATTCTTTCCCGCTGCCAGCGGAGAGCGACCTGGGCCTCGAGGGCACAATCAGCGTCTTCACTTGTGGTCCTTCAGTGCTGACATCTGTGGCGGGGCCTGAGCTGCTACTGTCATAGGCTTCAGTCAGAGGCTCCAAATTAAGAGAAACCTGAGGAAAAAGGCTGTGATATTTACTTTTTAAATGGCCATCTCACAGTGCCCTAATATATGCATTTAACTTTTTAGATTTACCTTTCTACAAATATACCAATAAACATGTGTACGAAGTGGAAGTGTGAATGTATTGGATACCAGACCAAAACTGGAGCCTATTAAGTCCAACAAGAATTACTTGCATAGCGCAGGTTTACTTCCGGGAGTATGTGGCCCATTGAATATGTGCAGTAGTGTGACTTTACATTGCAGTACAGTAACAGATTTTTAAATCACTTTACTCGGCTTGAGGACAGTTTTACAAATGTAAAACCTCCATGGATCACTATGCTGCGTGTGTGAAAATGTGTGTTTGTCTAATTGTCCAGAAGCTGTTGTAGGAAATCAAACATCACTTAAAACATCCTATTCTATAAATGCAGCTGACATGTAAATGAATTCAAATTTCCACTCACCTGTAACTCTCCCAGCTTTTCAGATGTTGGAGATACGAGGGTGTAAAATCCACTGATGGGATATGACAGCGAGAGGCGGGAGATGCCAGCAACCTGAGCCCGTGCAACTGGCAAATGATCAGGTTTTGTCAGAACTTCCAACACCAAAGAGCCCATATCTGTTCAAGAAAGACAGATTACCTGAAGATATATAGATATATAGACATACCAAACTCAAAGATATTAAAGCCTTCTTGGTTACCTGTAAGGTATGAGGTGAACTGCTTTGGGCCACAGCGGATTGGGAAGCGTGCTGTGGTCTTAATGGTCTTTTGTGACAGCTGCGATCCATCTCTTGGAAAGAAGTGTGTACCGTTGGACGACTCCCCCCACCATCGCAGCCTGACAAATGTTGCAGACGGAGGCTTGTGAACTGTCCATAACACGCGGCTTATCGTCACCCGAAGGAAGCATCTCAGCTGACCCTCAACCAGAGGAGGCAGGCTGGTGGAGGGGGACACATCACTGGGGACTGTCAAGTCAATAAAACAAATTCAGACACTGTTAATGCTAAAATCAACATTCAACATATGATAAGAGAGCTATTTGTTGCAGGTTTTAGTTCTACATTGGCTGGTAGATGATTCATATACATACTGTCATGAGAGTACAATTATTCAATAGTACTGTTTATCAAAGTTCTGCAGAATCACATTATTTTGATATAATCTTAACAAGTCAGAATTAATTATTTTAAACAAACTAAAATAAAGATGACACACAGATGAAATGTTTTATGTAATATGTAAAGGTAAAAGAAGTTTCAAGATTCATTTGATTATTTTGAATGTGATTTTACAGACATTTGCCATTTTGAGATATGGGTCAATGATGTGATGCAACCAGTATTTTTTTTATAAAAAACTGATTACATACAGGAAAATAAATGTGAACTAAAACGTGGAATAAATATAATTCACTGTTGCAACACAACACTATGTTTTTTAACACATTTGCATAATTTGTCGCAAATTATTTTTTAAAAATTGTTGTTTTTAGGATATGTCCTGCTCAATATTGACTAAATGCTTTAAAATTTAAATGTAGAAATACTCTAAAACATTTTCTTTTCATCTGATGTTTTTAAATGAAGTAAGTATATTTATAAATACACTGTAGGTGGATAAAATATGTAATATTTATCATTCTTTTGTGGTTACACCATTTGACATTTTCAGGAGCATTCAGTCTTACTTATACATGCTTAAAAACAATTTATAAAGATATTTTTCATCTCATCTTGCCAACCCTTATTTGTCACTGACCCATATATTAATATCTGAAAATACTCTTATTAATATTGTGCTAATTTTAGATATACTCTTCAAAGCCACACATGTGCAGAAAGCTTACATTACATGAAATCACATTACATGAAAGTAATATCTATAATGAATCCCTCTGAGCTGCTGTACTAACCCTTTTGCAATATTTCATTTAAAAATGAATAAAACAGGCATTACTGACAATAATTATGAAGTAGCATAAGAATGGTTCTTAGGCAATTATTTGATTGACTTGAACCACCAAGTGTCAGAGATTAATAAAGAAAATAAAAACTAAGATAATATCCAGGATTTCCTAATAAACTAAAGTTAGCAAATGTGAACATTTAGATTTACTGCAGTTGTTGTGAATACTGTGCTGCAAATCTTTTTTGTATGGTTATTCTGCTGTTTAGTTTAATGTTTTATTTATACTGTATCTATCTATTAAATCATTTATTTGTATTGGATTTTAAATTCACCTCGGAAGTAATTTCTTTGTGCTATACAATGACAATACAGTGCTTGAACATTGATCTTTAGATTACCAACAAAGTGCCTGATCTGTCCGACGCGGAGCATTTATCAACAAATAATACACGAAAAGTAGGGACACAGTATAAGGGAAACGATATTTAAATCAAAGTCATAAGTAGTCGTCGTCTCGCTAAATCTTTAAATTGATTTACTAAATTATGTTTAAGAAAATGGATGTTGGCTTAACAATGTTTAGCATCTCTTCAAAAACCCACCAACTGTCCCAAAAACATACTACAGCGTTAACATAAACACATGCTTAATAGAGACACATTAGCAACATAGACAATGACAACACATGTCAAAACAGCAGCACAAACAATACAATATAAGCTCAATGCAACATTACCTTACCTATTGTGAGACTGACAGCTGACGGTAACAGCTACTTAACTACTTAGCTGTCATGCTAACAGGCAGCTAACAACAGTTTACCTTTTTTTTTGCTGCCTCCTCCAGCTTTGACGGACCTCTGTTTTCTGCTCTTCATCCCTCCACTCAGTGAGCATTGATGGTGGCTGACAGCCTGGACAGAGCACTGGTTAAACTGTTAGCAGGCATGTTATTGTTTTTAAATCACACTGCAGCTCAGCTAACTAGTAATCCGTTTAACTAACAGGGCTGCTCGACTTGAACACACACATACACACACTCTCTCACACACACACCAATCCGTAGCGCGCAAAACTGTTTCCGAGCAACAAAGTCCCACCGATAACTTTCGTCCCGCCTCCGCTGCCGCTGACTTTCACAGAGGCATTCTGGGAAATTGAGTTTTCTTATGTTGACGTTGGTCTACTGTTCTACTACTGATACTACAATTTTTTTTTTACGTTCAAGAGCTGTAAAAACACCCTATACACATTTATTTTGGTCGGACTTTGCCTAATGTGACCCACAGTATACAAAATAGGAAATAAAATGCATCTTTTTTTGTGTGCAGCTGATACATATTTTATATAGGCTAATGTATTCTTTGACCTGTATTCAAATGTTCTCCTGGACCATATCATAGTGACTGGATTACAGTTAGATTTGTTTTGTAATAACATGTAACTAGTTACTCCACAACACTGAATATCCTATAGGTGGGAAAATCTTACATGGGGTTGTCTGGGGTCTTCCCCATGGATGTATTATAAAAGCTCTTATAATACATCCATGGTCCTCCCCCAGAACATTTTTTAAAAAGAGAAGATGCCATTTCTTGTATTTTGGCCTTTGGGTTTTGATTCTTTGATCTGGCTAGCATGAGAAAATGAATGGGTACATGTCTTGTCATGCCTTCTTTTATATCACCAGCAGATGGAAGCACTGATCTTCTCAACAGCCAGTCTGTGGTCTGTATGCAGCTCGCCCTCTACTGTGGAGAACAAAACAAATGACTTAAGAATAAATAAATAAATGAATGAATGAACAAATAAATTACAAAATAACTACATTTTGGTATTTAAAAGGGACTTAATTAAATGTAGACCTTGGATTTATTTTCTGCTTTTCCATAAATAATCTTTTATTTGGGCTATTTTAGTCATTTTCTGTCTTCCACAGACTAAAATTTGGTCATGTTACTATGGCAACACATGTTTGAAATTGTATGCTTTAAACAGATGTAATGTTACACCTCTGAATTTGAGTGCTTTCCTTCTAAGTTTATGTGGGTCAAGCACCAAAAATCCTGGATCCCAACAGTAGCGTGTGAGTTGCACCTTAAAGAGAAGAAGCCCTAGTAGATTGTTACAATAGGAACTGCAAAATTAAGAAAAGAAAAAATTAAAAGCCAAGACATGTACATGTTTCTAGTTAAGATGCGCCCACACAGGAAGAGCACATTGTGCACAGGATCTGGAGAGGAAGGAGAGAAACTACTTTCAGCTGGAGAGGGAGAGGATCCACACCTTTTTAGGGATCGCAGAAAGACAACTGGAGGAGGCCAATGCTGCAACAGATCTTACTTTTTTATTGCATTGGACTGCAGCATACTTCTCTTAGTCTCTGTTGACATGAAGTATTTGATGAATTGAAATAATCTCAGAAATATACTACGATTAGTATCTAAGTTATATTTTCTTGAACCTGCGTGCTGTATTTCTGCTTGACTCTTTTGCTGTTGCTGTGCAGTTTGTTAATCTCAAGTATCAGTTCTGTACATTTACTAACTCTGTAAGTAATCGTGTAGCTGTAAGCATGTTCACAAGTTAAGAAGGGTCCCAAAATGTTGAAAAGTCTGTATTTAAATGTTCAGAAATACTATATGTACTTAGCAATGTGCTGATGTAGACCTGAGGTACCGTCATGTATGCTTTAGGTAGTTGTCAAACATGCTGGTGGTGAAAACTCTCTCATCTCTCTCTCTCTCATGTTTGTTGTGGTGATCATGGTAACAGAGAGGGTGGCTGAGAGTGTATAGGAAGAGTGCAAAGATTACTTCAAGCTCTATTCCTTCCAGGAAGTTTATTTTGTTTGACAAGTCAAAATGAAAAGAAAAACACATTTACACATTTGCATAGGAAATAAAACATAACTATACACATCTCTGCAGTTTGTATTTCTATCAATATGACCACAGTAGTTGTAAACCCTTTTTTTAAAATAGTGTCCAATATTTTAATTGAAATTAATTAGATCTTAAATGCTTGAGTCTAAATGTAGCTATAGTGTTTTTTAGTGATATGAACCTCATTTTGCAGTGAAACTTATTAGAAGGAGAGAGACGTTTTATCCATCAACTCTGAGGGAAAATAATCAAGTCCTGCTGTGCACAGGAATATGCAGCATGTATCCAGTAGATGGACTGTTCTTATATTTTCTGTGAGTAAGAGGGCATGGGGAGTGGGTCTGTGTGTGTACACTCTGGTGAGCTGGAAGGGAAAACCTACAGTATACAGTATCACTCTGGGCAAGCTGAGTTATTATCCCTCTGTCTCCACCCTTATTTTTCAGTCTCACCAATCCCTGCCAATCAAGCAGCAGGGTTTCCCAAAAAACAACAGTGAATTTTAATACTGGGCATTTCCCACCTCACTCAGTTTTAAGATGAGCTATGGCCTACTTAGACAGATATCTGAGATATCGGAATGGTATGCAGACATAGTTTGTTCTGTGAGTTCAGACATGAAGTAGACAAAGCAGACGGGAGCTATATCACTTGGCGTGCAGAACATGATTAATGAAAACCAGCCTCTGAAGTTCAACAAGTGCCAGATCTGCTTCATCTGTTCCATTTAGTCAGTCGGTTACAATGAACCAAATTGTAACAGTCTCCCACAGGCAGTGATGACCACATTGCTCAGTCAGCTGGGAATAAACAGCCAAGCTCACAATGACTCGTTCCTTTTGACTCATAGCACCAGTCTAAACTGCACTGCTGAGGTCTAAGATGGCTTAGAGAAGAACTTTCACCAAAAATCTCTTTAGATAATCTGCAGCATACCAACCAAACAGAAAAGCATGTGAAAAGTACATTAAACATTGTGTTTTTAATCACAAATGTTACCCTTAAAGTCACGAAATAATTTTCTACTCTGTAGAGTATCACATTCTTTGGTTGTTTCAGCACTTCATTGAAACATTGAAACATCCCACATATGTTGATGTCAATATTCAAATCCAAAAGCAGCATTTATTTTTATTCTGTGCATCATTTTACACACATTCCACTGTGGCTCAGCCAGGCACATTAGATATATGTAAACTTTGCCATCTACACATTTTAAATAAAGTTCTGAGAGTCCAAACAAAGTTCAGCTGTGTTGAACATTTGTATTGACAGAACCTAGAGAGGGCCTGTGTAGAAAAAGTGCCGCATAAGATGCCAGTTTGTAAGCAAACTGTGGGCAAGAGGCAAACAGCCCTGCACAGTTAACTGAAACCAGCACAGTGTGTAAAGGCAGAGGCCTCTCTCCATCCACAGGAACTGGCCAGTAAAAGTAAGAGAGCGTTTGGCCTCCTGGGGCTGATTGCCAGCTGCCCCACTCCTCCTCCACCCCACCTTCCAAAATGCAGCTCAGCCTTGTGCTATCCATGTCCACTGCAGCAGTGTCCGCTGTATGCTCCTGGCTCCCTGGGGCCTGGGGCTCCAATCACAGATGCAGGCTGCCCCTCAACAGCTCTCACCTCCCCTGCCTGTGTGCTCACTTTCTGGCTGCTTCCTACTCTCCGCCTGCAAGTGTGCCTCGCAATTGTAAAGGCTGGCTCTTGTACTCCAAGGGGCCCAGCTAATGCTCCACCCCTCTCACTCTTCAGGATTCAGGCTGCAGCGATGTTTGAACTCTTGTCCGTACTCATGGATCCATTTGTTTGCCACTGTAACACAAAGACAGTTGTTCAAATATGCTAGAGTCTACAGCCATACCAACAGCTATGTGACACTGTGCATGGGAACAGCTAAATGCTAATAATAAAAGTTACTGAAGGTTTAATACTGTTTACCATTTTCACCATCTCAGTTTAGCATGTTAACATGCTTTAATTTGATAATTAGATCAAAACACATAGTTAAGTTACAGTTGATGAGAATATCATTAGTTTTGCAGGCGATTGGTCAAAACTTTATTGAACAAATTTAGATTCTGACCTTATGATGTCGCTAGATGAAAAGTGGGAATGTCATAAAAGTTATTACAATTAAATCTGAGCAAGGCATAATGTGCCACATTTGATAACAATCTGTCCAACAGTTGTTGAGACGTTTCACTCTAAATGTCAACTTCATAGTGAGGATCATCAGTCAGTAGAAAACATCGTCTGATAACAATAAATATTATGGTTAAATAGTATAGTTAAATATTTCATTAAATAAGTGAAATCTTTGACTTGCTGTTGGTACTAGAGGAAAAGTCAAGGGAAATCATTAAGACTCATTGTTGGGGCACCATAAAAATCTGTACCAAATGTCATGGCAATCCATGCAATAATGGTTGAGATATTTCACTAAAAACAGCTGTGTCAACTTCATGTTAGCAGTAGTAGAGGGAATATCAGATGGTCACCCACGTCAGCACGATATACACTCTGAACACATTGAATGTCTGTAAAAAATTTCATGGAAATTCATCCAATAGCTGAGATATTTCAGTCTGGACCAAAGACATGGGCTAATCGACAGACAGACCAACATTGCCAGCAATGCCATTGTTTGTAAAAACAATACAAATAAAATTATTCTTGCTAAGGCTTCTTTTACACCTTTGAATAATCAGCTTGAGAAACATATATCTATGCTACAGCCTTAATATCTAATTTCCGAATCAGTTTAATGAAACAAATAAAGGGAGGAAATGCTTCTGTGGCTTATTTGTGATGATTAATATGCTTCTGTTAGTTTAACTGGGTCCCTGACACACATTTCAGCTGCCAATACGCAGCAGATGTTTAGCTTCCAAGATGAGCACTCAGTGTCTGAAATGCACTCTGTGACATCTCTAAATGCATAATGCAGCACAGATGTGCCCTAGCTCTCGTAGATGGACTCCTGTATAATAAGAATGCCGAACACTGGATAACTGCTATCAGAGACTGACCATGATGATGAGGCAAAAACTTGTGACACTAATTCATGTGATTTGTTATATTTATATATTAACATCACATTTTGGCTATTTTTGGAAACATTTTCACATTATATGCTGAATTGACTCCATTTACTTACCCCATTTGTCCCCAATAAGCACAGGGCATCCAGCATGCAGGGTGTCTACATCCCCTTCACCATTTCTATGGAGATTCCACCAGAAGATGGCAGCTCTCTGTGATTGAAAAAAAAAAGTTATTTGGTCTCAACTTTTCAATTAAAGCTGCATTCTAACTAAACCTATGTGACAAATATTAGGAAATAGGAAGCAGAGCCAAGAACAACCACTCCTAGAGTTACATTATTTTATTGGTCATCCTAAGTTTATGAAGTTCAGTTATTTTCTCGTTAGACAGCCAGGAAATGAGATCTCAGTCAAACGAAATGTGAAAGGTCAAATGACAGGGATGGCTGCTACTGTAAACTTCCACAGCAGCTCATTCATCAATCCAAAATAGCTTCAACCTCCACTGAGGCTTGACCATACAATAGCAGTATTGTAGTAAGAAATCTCATGGCTGTGGTTGCTATGATCTGACCTTTTAGCATTTTGACAGCTGCACCAGAGAATGCGGGTGAAGCGCAGAGTGAGGTGAAAATGCTCTAGCTTCAGGCAATGATGACATGCAGACATAAAGAGGCTGCTTTTAGTTCATCTGAGACATCCGCAGAGCCTTTACCTCCACGACAGGAACACTGAAGTTGGCGTAGATGAAGGCTGTGGACCCACCTGCCTCGACAGAGCTGAGCTGTGGAAAAAGGCAATCCTTCAGAGTTGTGTCATGTGTTTATGAAATGCCACTCTGTCTGTTTACAGATGCTCATAAACCCCATTCTCTTTATAACCACTTTCACTTTCACAATTTTGATAATAATAAAAACAGATGCTTTTAAGGACAGGAATACTTGAGTAAACTGTATAATGGAGGTTGGAAATATCTGATTTAAGTTTATTGCATGACAGAATATCTATAAAAGCTAAGTCTGTCTGGAGCAAGGCCTGACCTCTTTGTTTTTTAATTAGACTTTAGGACAGCCAACAGGAATCTGCCCAAGAAGCTCTGGCAGCTATCTGTACCATACAAGGTCATAAGTGGGTTAGATGAATACTTCACTTACATAAATCATGAAGGTTGCCACTCGATTCCCAGTTTTCAGCTTGAACACAGGACTCGAAGATGACTGGTTACATGAAAATGCAGACAGTTATTAAAAGTTTATATCAGCTCATTATAAATGTCGTAAAATAAACTGTAATCAAGTATTAGAATCCATAAAACAAGTCTGTAACTTACAGTAGCGTGGTCAAAGTGAGGTTCATAATGGCCACCAATCCCATAATTCACCACTTGGAGGTACTCGCCATATGGATGCTTTACATCCAGACCTGTGACCATGGAGATCCTCTGGTCCAGCTTCCCAACAATGGAGTGAGCTGAGGCCTTCAGCCATGCACTAGAAATAAGACACATTGTTAAACATATCCATCAAGACCTGTTGATCTTTTAGGCATTTTTACTTTCTTCTTTTGATTTAGATTGAATATAAGATTTCTTTATCGTATGGAAAGATACTTGGTAGGAAATGTACTGCTCTTATAAATGTGTTTTAATTGACTCTGCAGAAAGACATATGATTCAAATGACTGATAACAAACAAAATGTCATTAACAGGGTGTTAACAGAGTACACTTGAATACCTCTTGCTGATGCGAAAGTCTGCTGTTGCTTGTTTCTCTCCAGCTGCCACAACAGATCTTCTCAACTAATGAGCAAATAGAGAAAAGGGCATTTCATGTTTGTGTTACAGCAGCCAAGCTTTGATGTCCAGCTGCAAGCCCTGACAAAATCTAACAGCATAAACACTTGACCCAGTGGTATTTTTCAAAATGCAAAACTGAGAGCAGATAAGAACAAAATCAAGAATGCAATTTAAAAATGGGCAAAAGCACAGTTTCCAAAGTATTCATGATCTCATCTTGCATGCCTAGTCTTGAGTAGGTGACGTAAGAGTTAGTGAACCAAAGATAACTCTTGACATAATATCAATATTAAGAATGCAAAATATGCATAAAAGTATTCACTGACTTCATTAACAGTCAGGCATGTCAAAGTGTACCTCGAAATCTGAGTATGGAAAGCAGTCTGTGTAACACCAGATGTTTTGGACTACCCTTGTTAAAAATTGAGCCTCTGTGATTTATTTAGACTGCGGACTCGTCACACTGTGTTCTGCTCATTTAATCCATGATTTTTCAGTCTGCATTGTGTACAAAAACTGGTAGAATGCTCTAATGCAGAAATCTGATAATTTTCTGATGATGCCAATAGAGACACAAACCATTTCAAAGGAGGGGAAAATACTATAAAACTTAGTCCACTTGTCATTTCACCTATCAGTTCATCACCAAGAAAACCTTTACTCTGCTAAAAACAACAGATATGTGTTCTTGCTGGATCCCACGCTATTCTAATAAGGCTATGGGATCCAGAAAGAACTAAGTGTAAACCGTGCTCTTGGTAACGAATGCTGCTCACTGCTCCAAACTAATGACGTACTGTGGGCCTGTTTTCAATCAACCCACAAGCTGACATAATGATGAAATAAATACAAGGGTTTCCATCTGAGCAAAAGGATAGAAAACTCATTGAACAATGCCAAAACCTCACAGAAACTATAAGGCACCAATTGAGCTAGGCCGCCAAATATTCCCTAAAGGAACTGAGTCAGCGTATTGTAAGAAGCTCTGAGGACAACGCAATGTAGCTTTTAAATGAGCAGAATATTGATAGTTTCTGTCAGATAGATAATAAAGCAATATGAGAGTTTTCAAGTAGAGCCCAGCAGGATCATGTGTACAGTTTGAGGCTCTCAGTCATGTTTTCACAGTGATGTATCCTTCATTCCTTAAAGCCTTGCTAAATGTTTGGAAGCAGACCAACGCTTCCTCAATATGGTCTTTCCAGGATCTTTCCAGCAGAAAAGGTACATGGATGACTTGGACTCCAGCAGCCAGAGAGCCCAACAGCAAGACTGGATAACTAAGTAATGATTCATATTTATAGAAGATGTTTTTCGTGAACACCCTTCCTCTTGATTAAATAAAAATAAATTCAATCTGGAGTCATGCTCTTGTAGCAAAATGCTGTCTCTGGACTCAAAGATCATTTTTGTTTTCAGTGCACTTGCTAGAACAAGAAACACTAAATGACCCAGATGAAAGCTTTGTTCACAATTTCTCAAACAATTAAATGCTGCACTGCACAATGACAACAACAACATCTCATTAGGAAAACTTGTTTTTTCTGCAGTGAAAGAAAAAGCTTTACACTGCTCTGTTGATGGATGCTTTCTGTCCAGGAGCGACTTTGGAGACAGTGTCACTGATGAGATTGTGAGTACTGGTCTTATCTCAATCAGGCAAAATGAGTTGCAGTTCCTATAAATGCACAGCTCTTGCCAGCATTTGCATACAAACTGAGAGCCATCTTGAAGGCAGTCTATAATCGATGGGGTAGTTTATAAAGGCCATTGTAAATATGCCTATTAAAGACTGCATTACAAGGGAAAAGTCAATTTTAAAGTCAGTCATGGGCTATCAATATGATCATAGTTTTAACCTCTTATGGAAAACTGACAGCTGGGGAGATATCTAGGAGGCTAAAAGGAAAATAGAAATGTGTGGGAAAACATCCACAGTAATAGAGCAGTGGAAACATTAACAGAGGCTAGTTTCCCCAATATATTTATATCATTTTATTAATACAAATGTATAAAGCCACACTGTGTAACTTATTTGAGGTACAAGATGTTCATCATGTCAACAACAAAATGTTACAGTCCAACTATTTGTTGACTTCAACAAACTGCAACAGACTCTTATAAACTCTTTTGTTTTGGGAGTCCCATGTGGGAAAAAATAGCACAGCCTCTGGAAAATCTTATTGGATATACTAAAAAAAAAAAGAAGCTTGGTGTTGATCGAAAAAAATGTGGCTTTTTTCAGAATTCCTCAAAAGCTGACATATTAGAAACAAATGTTTTGGGAGTTTTTTTAACCACAAGTAATGAGAAAAATGTAGACTGCTGGCACTTACTCCTTGGTGTGCGACTCTCTTGATGTCTTCAGCCTCTGTGTTAGTGATGAAGTTGTGGTACAGGACCACATAAGGCTGCAGGCTCAGCACTTCCCGTCTTACTGGCTGCAGTAGCAGCCCAGGACTGCCATGGGTAAAATAGTCGCAGAATAGTCTGGGGTTTTTAAAATGCATTGGCTGTTAGGAGAAACATAAATTTGAAGTTCATTAATGAGGTCAAAACAAGAACTGTTTTTCTTTTTTATCGGCAAGCAATTTGTCCCCGAATTGTTCTCTAACCACATAAGTTTAAAGGGGACGTATCATGATTTTCAGGTCTACATTTTTACTCTGGTGCTTTAACTGGTATGTCTTTGCATGACTTACAGTTTTAAAAAACTCTTTATTTGCTCCTGTCTCTTTAAGTTCCATCTAGAAACTGTAAACTGTAAACTCATATATCTGGGGCTCACAAGAAAAAACCCAGTATGTCTTCAATTCAGACCAGCAAAAACAACCTATAGTCATGGGTGGGTAACAGCCGTAGTAATCATGAACAACCTTAGCAGTAAAGACTGCTGAACAGACCATTTGTGGGCATGTGTGAATGATTTGATGTACATTTGATGGGGAAGGTAACTTTGCAAGGCTTTTGACTTGAAGGCAGCATTTTTACATACATTCACCTCAAGTTTTGAACTTAGACTATGTTTAACATAGACATCTGATATTATAATGGTATATAAAAGAGAGAAAATCATAAAAAGCATGATATTTCCCCTTTAAAAGAAAATGCAACTTTAAATTGTTATGCAAGGCAGAGAAAAGTTCAGTCCCAGACTTCTGAATACATTCTTGGATAAAGGTTGTAACAAGAGAACTGACTGATAAACAAAATATGATTTAAATCAGGTGTTTTAAAAGTGTGAGCATGTGGGCCTCCCTTCAGACAAAGCTTAGAAAAGGGCACCTTTGAAAACTTCTGGTTTGAATGAAAGAATATACTCCTGCTCTGATCTGAAACTGTGTATGAAACATCCTTTTTCTACATTTCACTTACAGCTGGCTATACTGTATACTAACAATTCGAATAAAATATGCATTGAAATGTGAATAAACATGCATTGAAAAAGGAGCATCCTTGTTAACATTTGGTTAGTATTATACAATTAAGGTTACTTTAGTTGTCATATTGACCTGCCCTAATATTTTCATGATACTCAGCATGTGCACAGAGTGACTAATGTCGGTGAATACCTGGGAGCCTTGAGTCTGGCAGAGTCTCTCATAAGTGTCTCTGGTCCTTAAATAATTGGAAGCGGGTCTCCTCAGCCCATCACCCCTGATTGATTTGGGCGGAATTGCAACCAGCAGCTTCTCGTATTTCTCAACATTCTCCAAAACTCTTCCATTCATTGGATCTGAGGAGAAACATGTAAGTAGAATAACCATACATTATAAGGCATGTTTCTTTATTAGACACCAGCAGTGAAGAGAGTTGTTTATATGTGAAGGGACTGAAAAAATTTACCATGATGGAGTAACTCCTGAGACAGACTCAGAGCATAGGAGACGTTTCCAGTCTGAAACAACGAGAGGAATTTAGAGCAGTGCTATTCATCAAACATGTAACAAGTGTGTGTTTTTCTCTAAGTCTTTCACTGACTTTAAAGTGAGAGAAAGCCAGGTGATCCAGAGCGTCCTCTAAAGTCCCCTCATTCTCAGGGCTCCAGTCTCCTCCTGTTCCCCTGAAGAGACGCACTGACTCTTCCAGCCATTGCACTGAGTGGTAATAGTCTTCCTGCTCGTAGGCCACCTGTGTAAAGTGACACCTGGGTTACTTTTAATTACTGATATTTAGCAATTTAAATCATATTTGTCTATGACAGCCATCTCATTCATTCAGATGGCAGCTAAGTGCTGGCCGTGTTCTGGCACTAGAGGACTAAATGTGAGCCAGATTGCTGCAATGGTTGGGCGTCATCTGAATTTAGTCTGTTTTGATTCAGACTTTTCTTCGTCTTATCTAGAGATGCAACAGTTATTTTGTTTATTTATTAATCTGAAAGTTATTTTCTTGAATAAAAGAATAATAGTTTATAACAATGTAAATCTTGACAAATGCTTACAGTTTCCCAGAGCCTTAATTGACGTCTTGAGCTGGAGCCAAAAAAAATTGCTTGAGAAATTACTGAAACAATTAACTGATTATCTAAATAGTTGCAGATGAATTTTCTTTTTATCAACTAATCAGATAACTCCATGCATTTTCTCTGCAGAATGTCATTACACCTGAGATTACACCTGGACTAACAACATATTAGTCTTCTTTATATTTGAGCAGATTGGAACTTCTTCAGGAATTTGCTTCTGTGTTTACATTCTCACTCCTTCCCCAGACACATCTGACCAATGAGCAGAGAGAACATTGCTTTTAAAGATATGCTTTTCATATTTGACCTTTCTCTACAGAAGACAAAACACAGACTGTCCAATCAGAGTTATCAGAGATAACTTAAAATAGTTTTTGACACCTCAGGTTGAGAAAAAACAAACAAACAAAATTAGTTAACATCCCTAAATGAATGTTTAAACAAAAGCAGTCGTATGAGAGCATAAATCAGGAATTTCAGGGACATTTGATGTCAGCTTTCAGTACAGCACAATGTTGAAGTTTGATATCCAGTCATCTCTGTAAATTGAGTTACATGTCTGTTGATCTTTAAGAAACACCTGAGGCATTACTTTTACATTTAGAAAGTTATGAACACTGTTCTGTCTCATACTTGACACTTTCTCTAACCCTGCTTGGAATTGACCTGCAGCATTTGATTAAGTAGGTGTTGAGAAAAGGCCTGACAGCACCCACATACTGTAGAGACAGGGTGGCACTGGGCTCCTCCCATCACAGAGTATAGCCACTATCCCTCCACACAGCAAACAAACTAGAATTCCAGTGTATCATTTACACACACAAACTCAACTCACCTAATCAGACACGCTGACTTAACTTCCCTGCCATGCATTTACAGCCATTTCAAAACATTACACCCCATAATTTGTGAGCTACAGCCATAGGCTGGAGAGCCAATGAATCCTTAAAAATAGTTTAATAAGAAAACATCTGCAAATATTTTTATTGCCAAAGTGAAGCATCAGTGGTTAGAGGATGGCTACCCCCAACAATTCAAACAGCTTTCAAATTTCTCCCAAAGCAACAGACAAGCTACAAACATCTGTTGGTTTAGATGAGCAGTTTAAGAGCCATATAAAAGCATGTGCAGGCTGACAACACCCTTAAACTAAACATCTTTGTTTACGGATAGTCTCAGATAATCCAAGCCTCCAAACAAGTGAAGGCAAGCTCTGCTCTAAGCTCCAAACACTTCCTGACTTCTGCTGCGTGACATAATGTCTTTTCCATACAGGAGGATTTCTCTCCCACACAGTGCCCAAACCCTTACACATTACCACTGTACATAAACAGTGGAAATCTTTTTTTTCTTCTTTCTTTCAGTATATTTGTATAATCGCTTGTGTATTCATCTTCGAATAAAAAGGATTCCCAGGCACGTAATGGGAAGAAATCATTTTTTTCCAGTGCTGACTGTCTGGATTTCTACCACACAAGATTTGGAATTAAACTATTTTGCAGACCTTTGGAATGATATGTTAATCAGGGCTGGACATTTTCAGAGCAACATCTTCCAAAATTCTCTCCATTTCACCAACTCACATGAGCATTCATAGCTTACTTTTAAGAAGGATGACAGACTTTTTAGACTTCTTTGATATAAAAGGTAATTCATGGTGTACCTTTCCAACCCAAAAGCAGTCATCACCAGATAGGGGGACAGACACTGCAGGCATGCAGACATCAATAGGTTTTCCATTAGTGACTCTCTGGAAACGACCCATCGTAAGACTCGGAACTTGAAGAGCATACACATCCTGCAGCCTCATCAGCCCCTTAGCGGCCCCCTGGAGGTCTTCCAGTTTGGGCAGATCGGCCTCTTCCTCCTCGTAACTGGACCTGAGGGCTGGACAGCAGAAAGGCCAAAAGGTGAACGAGGGGGGGTTGGGTGGTGACAGCAGAGAAGTGGGTGGAGGGGAGGGGGTGCTTAGTTATCAGCACCAGATGTGTCTGTAAAGACGCCAACCTTGTGTGTTCTCCATGGCTTCGTTGCTGTAAACTACATTCAGCCACTCTGACTGCAGCCGCTTGATCAGGGTGAAAGCCACCAGTGGGTTTGTCATTGCAGTCGCAGGACCTTTTAAAACTTGAGCGTGCAGGTCAGACACTTTAGCATAAAAACTGTAGGGAAAAAAAGAGCCTGTGATTAACTTGCAGGAAGGAAAACCCATATCGTCATCATCATTATATTAGAGCAGATGAATAAAAGTGGATCAATTTGTGCTTTAACTTGCAAGATAAAAAGGGCCCCTCCATAAAATTAGAGGCAGTTTTATGGTGTCACAGTTACTTCCACAAATACACTGTTGATTGACCCACTAATTTGTATTTGAGTTTAAAGTATTATGAAGGTTTCTGTCTGGTGGAATGTACCATCCATAAAAACCTTCAAATTATTGTTATCCTCATGGGTTTGGACAGTATGAAAACAAATATGAAGTCAAATATGGTGATATTGTGGTTTTGGTGTAATTTTTGTGTCAGAAAAATTCCATCCAAATGAGGTTTTATTTGATTTGGATGCAGGACTCCCAGCTGTGAATCAGAAAATGTGACCACATCCTGGTAAACATGTGCTGTCATCATGATGTCTAAAAACGTGTTCCTTTATTCTGCATTGTCTATGAAAGAGCTCCAGAGTTAGCTACTGATCTGTCTTGTGTCTCTGCTGTCAGGAGATATTCCATTTTTTCTCCAACTAAAACAGAGCTGTGAATTAGTTGGGATTTTTCCTTTAATTCTCCAGTTTCTCAGAGGCACAGATCTCTGGGTTTTTTTCACTTCTTCTAAACTTCTGTGGACATTTCTGAATATTTACATTTCTGGCATGCAAATGACATTAAATGCTATCGCTTATCAAAAATCTCTAAATGCCTGTCACTCACCGTTTGATGTCCTCCAGTCTATCCAACTCGTGGTCAATGTAAGTTTTCAGGTAATTGATCAGCTTGCGTTCAACACTGATCGCCTGCTTTACGTTCAGCAGCGACGTATACATTTCACCTACAGAAACGGGGATCACAGCTGAAGCCAGAAGACCCCAGCTTAAGTAAACACATGAAATATACTTCATCTCCAGCGCAGAGAATAAAGCTGGCGCCAGAGACACAGCTATTGACTGTTTCCTCTCAGTGTGCTGAGCAGTAGTGAGGATCTACAGGGTTTGCGCCTGCTGGCTCTCCTCTCATTCAGAAACGTGCCTCTGCAGACCGCACTGGGATCTCCCTTCAGACTTGAGATCAGCTTTCTGTGCATGGGACTGACCTGCAGCCTGTATTCAAAGCACAATTACTTTCTCATGACTGCATTCACCCGACAGCTTTATTAGCTCTATAATGACAAGAATAGGCTACATTAAACTTTACTTTAAGAGTTTGGATCCAGTTTTAGTTTCTGATTAAACGAGCTGCACATTTAGTTTGTTTGGCTGCATACAAATAAATTATACCACAGTGTCATTCATATTTTCTATTGTTTCTTTTTAAATCATATGTTTATATCATGTTAAAACTTTAACTATGAATCTCATACTTGTGCATATTGGTATTTAGTTTGGAGATAAAGTGACACCTGCAGGCTGATACTCTGAACAACACGCTGCACTAATAAAGTATTGTTACTGTTACTGTTACTGTATTGTTAAAACATTTGAGCATTTTTTGTAACTACATTAGTGTAGTGGATCGAGAGAGAGAGAGAGAGAGAGAGGGAGAGAGAGGGAGAGAGAGAGAGAGAGAGAGAGAGAGAGAGCAGGCTGTACAGTGTTATTTCCATTATTATATGTGCTATTTAAACACTAGTAGATAGATAGGTGAGATACAAATATAGAGTGCTTTATTAATCCTAAAGTGAAATTACACAGTGGTACAGCAGACACTTAATATAAATCACAAAATACAAAAACAATGCGTTGAGTAAGAAAGGATAAATTATCATCACAAAATGACTTAAAAATAAAAAATAAATAATGGCATTAGTAATTTGATATGCTGAAAAATAACACAAAAAACAGCTTATTATTATTATTTTACCCCCAAACAAACAAATGAATCATTTTATAATTTAGTGTATTACACATATACACAAAAATGCCCAATAAAAGAATAATGTTAATTATGTGGTACATTAATATCTCTTCTGTATAGTTTCCCTGTCATAGAGAGAACAAATATAATAACTGGTACAAAAGTTTCACAAATAAATGACACATTTCAATCATTCAGATATTTAACCCATGAGACCTGTAGCACAGGTTTGACAAAAATCAAACATGATAAGTATATGTACATTCACATTCAATTCATACACAGTTTACATCCAAATATTACAGCGCTTATCTGCAAGTAGGGCTTGAAATACAAAGCACATCTTTTTAAAGATATATAAACCCAGTCACATAGTTTATTATAAATCTTGTGTGATCTGAACTTTGGAGACTGAATTTGACCTTTAACCACAATTGGGTAATCTTTATTGATGATACTGGGACAGATTTACGGACACTGCCTGGTTTATATTTAACAGAGGTAGATCTATGAACTGTTGATCTTATCTTCAAAAACGGTGCCAATGTGTCCATAAAAGGAAGGGGTTATGATTGCTTTCAGAGGGCAGCAGAGGGTACAAAAGTTTTATTCAATTGGTAACAAATTTTATCTTCGTTTTCTGTTTTATTTATTTCTTAAAACATTTATAAATTTTTTTATATTTTTGTAAGTCTTCAGATTGTAATGAAACTATCATTTGTTCTGTTTATGGATAAAGTAAACATTTTAAACATCACATCACATGAGATTTGTATATTTTATGTAGGAGTTTAAAAAGCAGTCGTGCAGCCTCTGACACAGGGTTTGACATTGTTTGAGCAGCAGAGGAAAGTTTTCCTAATGTAGCCCCTGAGGCTCTGATCTCGAAAACCATAGATGAGCGGGCTGAGAAAGCGTGGAATAAGGATGAAACTGAAGTAATTAAAAAAAGCTATGTCTTCTGGTCGCCAGTTGGCATGCAGCACTATGAGACTTTCCGTGATGGCGTGAGTGTAGGCCAACATGCACAGCAACAACTGAAAGCCGTGCAGCAGCACAGTGTGCATGGCCTTGCTCACAGACACTCGGTCCTGTCTCATCTTTCTGGTTTCCAGCAGGATTCTCACATAGGTGAAGAGGATGATGACAGCCACAACTGCAAAGAAGAGCACACTAACAGCAGCTTTGAATAATGTCTGGATTGGAGATGAATTAACAACAGCATTTTTGCAGAGCACAGGGGTAGAGAGGACATCCACAGCAGGGTCATGTTTCCCGATAGAGAAGTCAATGACAGGGGAGATGCAGCTAATGAGCCACAGAGACAGTATAATGATCCAGATGCGGTCTGAGCGCCAGGTAGTCGGGCACTGGAGGGGATAGAAGATGGCAACATAGCGCTCCAGTGACATGGTGGCCAGGATTAAGGGTGTGTTCTGGAAAGTGGCGGTGGATATGAAAAGCAGAGGTGCACAGTAGACAATGGCAAATTTCACCTGGCCCATGACAAAGAGGAAGAGCAGCACAGAGGACAGGAGCTGAAGAGTGTCATTTACCATCATGTAGGCAAACAAGATGTAGCGTGTGGTGTCCAGAAAGTGCCTGTGAGATGCAAAGATGTGGAGCATGACAGCTATGCAACAGAGGAAGACACAGAAGAAGGGGATAACCGCACACACCTTGATTATCACAGACAGGCTTTTGTGGGATGTTGCATTGGCTGTAAATTCAGTCAGATTCTGCATTTTTTCATGTGCATATGGACTGCAGCAAACCTGTCAAAGAGATAAATAACTTAAAGTCCTATATACACACTGTGGAATTTACAATACATCTTCAAAAAAAGCACAGTAATTTATATAAGTATAATAAAGAAGAATGATGAGGAGAATTCATAAAAGCTTACTAAGTGAGAGACAAATAACAACTTTGTAAAGATAATGATCCCTTCTGTCCTCATTATCCCTTTTAAAGACACCATTTGCACTTTTAACATTAATTTTCACATTCAGAATTAAAGATCTCTCACCTAAGAATGTCTTCATCAGTCAGACGAACTGACTAAGTTTTAGATTTTTCTTATCATATAATGTTTGTTCAATAAAAAACCTCTCCTGGATGTTCCTCCCCTTATCTGATGTGTGTGGCCCGATTCCAACATGTTTCCTGATTTCCTCCAGAGAGAGAGAAAAGATTTCAGCAGGGAGATAGGGGCCAATGGGTTGATAAACGTTCACTACATGAAGAAGCTAATGTGTAGTACATGTAGAGAAATTATGGATGTGATCTACCGTGCAATCAAGCAGGCAGTAAATGACACGAAAATGGTACCAAAAAAAAACATTTTTCAATACAAAAATGAAAAAAAAAATCACTCCAAGTGATGTTCCACTGACAAGCATCTGCACATCTTAATGACTGAAAACCATGAACAAAAATCCAGGGAACAGCTTTATTTCTCATCCCCTGACATCAAATAATCTGTACGTTATTACAGATTATTATCTTCCTTTTGGACGTTTACAGATTTGAAAATAACATTTTATCAATGATTTTTCTTCTTTCTTATGTCAGCTGTGTAAATATGGTGAATTATACAGTATTTTGTTGACTTGTATGATTAATTTTGAACAATATAAACTTTGACAACTGTTTTGACTTATTTATTTATTCATTCATTCATTATTCATTTTTAATGTAACCTAATTGTAAAGTAGAGATATTAAGTGGGTTTAATGCAGTAGATCAGGGGATTAATGAAGGTACAAGCGGAAGTGTAAATAATCAAATGAACTGTTACACTGTACAATACATGTTCATTAATAGATACAATGTCACCATTTGCTTAATTGACATGTATTTGCTGCATTTTCTTTTAGAAGTAAACATTGGAAAAAGAACATTTTTGATTGACTGATCTGGGTCTTTTCCAGCTCAGAGGGCAAACTTATCATATTGACTGTTGGCACTGTGATGATTGTGCTGAGTGGACATTTTCCACAAGTGAGCTACCTCAGTTGTTCCAGCTGTATCTTGTATAATCCAGTTTGAATATTTTGGCAGGGTCCCAAAATGTGTATAATGGCGTCAAATTCAGATTTGGTGTAATTGCTTAAGTCAATGTGTATGTTCATTAACTGTACATGATGTCATCAGTAAACTCAAGTGTCCTTGGATTTGGTAATATGTAGGATAATTATGTTATTACTGCACTGTAGTTCATTGTTGACTCTTAATAAAGAATCAGTAAATATTTAAAAGTGTATTGTTTCAATTGACTCTTAAAAAGAGCAGTAATTATAAACTTTCAATAAACAACATGGGCACATATCATGAACTGGGTTAGAGTGAGGGTTAATGGACATTGCACTTGAAAAGGCAGTTATAGTCTGTTTGGTTGGACACATGTTACCTGTCTGGTCAGAGAGAGAGAATGAGGCTAAATCGTGTTGACAGTCAACATAAAGATCAGGACTGTCAATACTGTATATTTGTACTAGTGCATTATTTGCTTGTTATCCTGGAATTAGGCACAATGTGCTTCAGTATTACTACTTGTAGGTGGCTTTGAATTAGAGCATCAACACAGTGTGCAAAATATAAACCCTAACTTTGGATTCATGAGTATCATTTCTGCTTTTGTAATCAAAACTGATAAATATATACAGTATATAACAAAACTGAGTACATCCCTGAGTATAACTAAATGTTAAAGGTACAGTCAGTCATTCTTGTCGATATTTGAATAATAACCTCTTTTCGTGCTCCCTCAGAAGCTCCGCCCCCCATGTTCATGGGCGAGCATTGCCATGGCAACGACCAAAAAGACATGGTGGAATCCAGACCAATGCGTCAGCTGTAGAGTCACTTCTTTTCCTCTCACAAATCGTAACAAGCAGAAAAAAAAGTAATATCATGTGAGCAAAACAGTCCATCCACACTGTCTGCCTCTCTGTGGCCACCGCACTTATCACTGGACCTGTGTTCAGCATCTCCATCCACAGAGACAGCCGTCTGTCAGCTGCAGTCCCTAGGGAGCTGAGAGGACAGCGGCCAGCGAAACTACCTTCACCAGGCTGGACCAACACAGTTTGCATGTCGTCTCCATGAAAATAAATGTTCAGTGTTTTTATTTATTGATTAATTAATACGATTAATTGAGTTGAAAACACACACACAGCGAGATATTTGTGTGATTTAAACTGCGGCCTGCTCTCTGACTTGCTCTCTGTGTGGATTTATACATTTAATAAGATGGAAGCGCATCTGTTCAGTGAGGAAAAACGTTGTATGTGAATTGGCCATGAACTCTCTCTCTCTCTCTCTCTCTCTCTCTCCAGTTCGCCAGCCCTCCCTTATCATTCAACAGGTGCTGGAGATAGGAGACATGTCCCCACAGCTGCTTTGATGACCTCCCTGTGTCCTGTGCACAAGCACAAATGCCCTCTGCTGATTGGCTGGAGTGGTGTTGTGCGGCTTGCTCACTGTGTTTACATGCCCTTTTACAGAGCCAGAGCTGTGTATGGACATTGGATTTTTTTCAGTGCACACACAGAGGAGGCAGCTAGGGGGCTGTGAGGAGATATTTGCTGAATTTGTCAAAAAGTGTATTGTCTTTTTTAAGAAAAGACCCAAGAAGAACTTAGCTAATTCATTTGAAAAACAGAGTGTTTGATACAACATCTCTGCAATAAATTCTACTTTTAAGAAGCCTTTTCATTTTCCATTGTTGTTGGCATTGTCAGAAAGGTGACGATTTCACTTCATGTTATATTATTGAGATCGTAATGGGAGGTGGTGGTGTACTGAGGTGCATTATTTTGAAAAGTGTTCCTAACATTTTGCCACCTTTATGTATGTTAATCGGGTGGACAAAATATTAGGAACATTATAAGCTTAATAAAAGTAGAATTTATGACAGCGCTGTCGTTATTGGATTACATTAGATTGCATAGGTGTTCTTAATGAAGTGCTCAGTGAGTGTGTAATGATAATCCCATTACAAGATGCCCCTGTGGTTAATGTTTTTTTTTAAAGAAACCTTAAATATCAATAAAGGACAGTAGATGGCACTCTCGGTGGTCTGGATCTTAGAATTGTACCAGGATTAACCTGACTCAGTCTCATAAAATGTGCCTATTCTGCAACCACTGGTTCCAGTTTGGTTCATATGTATAAGGCTGCTCAGATATTTGTGAACTCCAGTGCAAAAGATAAACAAACACCTTGAATAACACTTGGTCTGACCAAGAACAGGTGGTATTTTTGATGCACTGCATTATCTTTTTGACAGCGCTCCAGTGTCACATTAACATCCGTGATCACAGTACAGCAGTAAAATCTGCATTGTTTTGAAGGAGATGATGAAACCCATAAAGAGATGTCTTTACAGTTTAATGAGGAGGACTGGAGAGACATGCTGCACGATATCTCCAGAGCACAGTTATAGAGGAGACCCTGTATTCCCTGCTTAGTAATTAACAAACTTGTTGATTATTAACGTAAAGCTCCTGAGTCTAATTGTGCAACCTAATGTTTTCATTTGTTTGGCAAACAAGTCGACTCTGTTGAGAGAGGTTCACTTGGGCTCATCAGCTCTTTACGTAAGTCATGCGTCAGTAAACTGGACTGCAGGGGGTTGGACCAAAATCTGTGTCCAAAACAAACTTTGCTTCTAAACCCCAGTGAATGCTACTTCAGCAGGATATTATATTTGAAGGCTATCAGGCAGAATGAAAGCCATTGCCAATCTTTTGGCAACAAGAGTTTTAGTGAAATATTAAATGACACGGACAATTGAAACAAGCTATATTCAGTCGAATGAATGATTTAAAAAAAAATCTAATCTAACAGTGCAGTACACACACAAACACACACGCACACACACATACATACATACACACACACACACACACACAAATCTCAAACTATGCAAATTATGTAATGTGCATATTGGTCAGTTTCATTATTAGTCAGTCAATAATGACATACTTTAGGAAATTATGATGGTGACAAACATGACTGAGGAGAACAACAAACCAAACATGATCATTAGTAAAGTAAAACTACAGTTGTGTAGCTTTTTTGTCCATTTTTAATCAAACTTGGCCATAGTATGACTCAAATGATTCAACTTACTGAACAACTGTAAATTGGATTGAAAGAGCAGGATGCAACTTTTAAAGTACAGGCTGAAATAACAATTATGAATAACATTTATTATCAGAACCATCTCTCCTTTTAACAAGTGCATTACATTAATTGTTACTGGGTTATTTGGTACACAGGTCTATAATCAACAGCATTTAGTGAAATACACTCAAGTCATGTAAAAAAACAAATAGAGAACAATAGAAAAGAAGTGTTCAGTTGAAACTGTAGTATAAGATGTTCATATTTATACCATAAGACTTCGGTTGGGCCAACAGTTATCATAGCAATGCAATCAGTCACGCTCAAAACGAGAAATAGAAATAAAGAAAGCAGAAATAGAAAACGTGCTTCTAAATCTGAACTACAAAGAAACTGAACTGAGACCATTCTCTTCTGTTCAAGCTCAAGAAAAAAATGGACATAAACAAGAAGACGGTTTGGAGCAAGAGCAGGTATGATGCAGTTAAAATACCTGACTTGAATGAATGACATGATATCAATCCTACGAAAGAGAATCAAAGCACTGCGTGAAGTGCATGAGCTGGCACAGAGATGCTAGCATGGCTATAAATGATCGAAGGATCTTGATTGGCCAGGTCAGTCACCTGACATCAATCCAATTGACCATGCCCTGCCCCTGCTAAAGACCAGACTGAAGGGTTGTAGACTTTACATAGTCTTATTTCTATTCATTTTGGGCCAACAAAATTGGGGGACTATGTATAACAGTTCCTACGTTTCATTTCATGTGGCCGTTACCAACCTAAAGAACTGGCACAGTACATTTGACGCAATAACATAGTCCACACCTGGTTTATCTATAGTATATAACAGCAAGTTTGGAAAGTTCAGTGCTTGCTGTGTGAGTATATGGGGTTCATCATTGTTTCAGTACAAATTCTATACAAAAACAAAAATGGAGTTTGAAGTTTGTTTGTTCACAATTTAATTTTCATCAATCTATTAATTTTCATTAATAACTTTACAATCCCACAATGCATTACACCACATTTTATAGATTATAGCCACAGCTGCAGGGAAAAAAATTACAAAATGCACCCCCCGCCAATCCCTATCATTGTGTATGTATTTTACATATCGAGTGTCATGTTATGTCAAGGTTTGTCCTTTGTGGAAATCAGAAAATGTAATTTAAAAAATAATAATAATAATAATTAAAAATGTACTGCTTACTGTTTAGACACTGTAGTGAATGTCTATTATTGTATAAGGAGTAGTAAGTGAGTGAATAACAAAGAGCTGTACAAACAATTAACACATCAGGCTCTGCAATCTGTACGTAATTTTTGTCTCTGTGAGCCTTTTCAGATAAGACCAAATACGTACATGTGCTGGCAGAGTCAACAGATCAATGTGTTTTACGCAATGAGATGTTGCTTGGGCCTTACAAATACCGGTGGGACATAACAGTTGGTAGACGACGATCAGATACATTCCACATTTGCAGCAGATCGAATTTATTTGCAAAATGCAAGCCGTTCGACAGTGTTCAGTGTGTGCCAGCCGTACTGCTGGAGGACTTCTGCGAAATCCGGCAGACATTCCATTGCTGAGGACCAATAAGAGTGTACTCAGGAGAGGAGCAGCCTGCACACGTCTCCTAAGGTAAGTTATGGATCTCTGGATGATGTTACACAAACAAAAACATAGATTTAAATGCATTGTGCATTTAGTAATATAGATATCAGAAAATATAATATCCAAAATACATTTGAGTACATTTTTTATTGTTTTTTATGGGACTGTCCCAGTTGTATACATCAGTACTTTTGCACACTTATTACTGACTATCCATTCATTTTCACTGCACATTACATTGCTGGACAATATATGCATTAAAAACACAACTCACAGCTAAACAATTTTAGGGTTCATGCAGTCGTTTGCTTATGTGGAAGATATATTTAACAGAAAAAATTTCTATATCAACTTTAGGTTTGACTTCTGAAACATTGAGCCATTGCTCATGACTGTAATAACCTTGTGCTTATAACCTTTTCTAATTTTTCCACAGCAGTTCTGAGAGTGTCCTCTACAGCAGCAGGAATCTTGGAGTCCAGAAGTTGGGGGAATGGAAAGATGCTGCACACGCAAGCATGGCATCTTTAAGTGTTGGCCGCAGGCTTTGTGTTGTCCCCTTTACACAGGTGGGTGAGAATATAATATATGTGCACCAGCCCAATGTACAGCAACTACACAAATCCTTTTCTTGTTCTTTCAAACATTATGCATAGAAATTGAAGAATGGATTTAAAAAAAAAAAATGTTCTCCCCTCTATTTGCAGCAAGTGGAAAACCTCTCTCATGACTCCCTGATCAAAAGAGCAGCCTCAGTGGTCACAGACAGTTCAAGTACTTTCCTCTCCCAGACCACTTTGGCTTTCATAGATGCCCTCACAGACTATTCACGGGTAGGTTTCAATCTTAAGTAAAACATTTCACCCACATATTAGGATTACCAACCTAAATCATATAGTTTAATTTATCATTAAGGAGAATATTCAGAGTTAATCAAAGTCCATATGTAATGAAAATGACTTGACTATATCTTGGTGAGGATAATACCTCTAATGACAGTGAAAACTACCTTGGGTTTTGGAACTGTCTCCAAATTTCCATTCACAGCCTTTATGAATAATAGTCACCTGTCCTATCACAACAAAACCATTGCCAGGTTATTATTTAAAAGTTGTCCTGTACTGTCCCTAAATGTTTGTCCTCCTTTTGTTTGCTAACAGGCTGTGCACACACGTGTTGCTCTCCAAAGACGCTATTTGGCCTCAATAGGAAAACTGACCCGAGCAGAAGAGGACTCCCTCCGGCAGGTGATCCATGGCCAGCGAGCTGAGGTTAGTCTGTGCTGTGTTCTTTGGAGGAGAACTACTCTAGCATTGAGTTTCTTCTTAAAAAAAACTCATCAATTTAGGAAAATAGATTTATAATAATGTGTTTGTCTTTTCTTTTTGTCCTAATAGGCTAGTGACAGACTGGAGGAATGCAAACACTTTGAGTCGACCTGGATCAATGCTGTCAACTTGTGTAAAATGGCAGCTGAGGCAGCGTGCACTTCAGGTGAGGAGAAAGTGTGCCTGGATATTTAAATAACTCAACAACAATCATCATGTCTGGTCACAGATATAAGTAACTGTCCAGCTGGATTTCCTTAGGCATGATTTAAAGCTAAATACTGTAATATGTAGGAATAGTGTTGCTGCTGTCAGTGGTATGATTTAAAAAGTTCACAGATAATTTGCTGTCACTCAGTGGGGCTTTTTAAAAAAAAACAAAATGGACAGGAGTGCTTTCATAAGGTCAACATCTACTCAAATAGTAGGACTAAATGTGTGTTTGCATTTGTGTGTTCCCAGGAGCTGAGCAGGCGTCCATCACGGTGAGGACAAACATTCAGGTGGCCCAGTCTCAGGTGGAGGAGGCACGGAAAATGTCAGCGGATGCAGATAAGAAGTTGGCCGAGACTAAAGTAGAAGAGATCCAAAGAATGGCAGAATATGCTTCCTCCCTAGAGGGTGGTGAGGAGCTTGAGATACATGAGGCCTATCTACGGGAGGACTAAGACAAATAGACAGAGATATTGGCAAACCAGATGAAATAACCGCATTTTTAAGTGCTGTTGATTTCATAGTGAGACGGATTCTCCTCCAAAAGTTCTGAGCTTTCTACATTTATTCACCTATTATGGCTCTTCTTTTTTGAGCCTTTAGGGTGTTTTACACCAAGAAAATCAAATTTTGAGAAGGGAATCACATAAATTGCTAACAATCTATAATTCTTTACTAGATCAATTATTATTTAAGACTATTTATTTGATTAGTGAATATGTTTGGAACTTCTGAAAATTATTATCTAATCTCCTATGTATATTGTGTATATCACTTGTATGTTTTGTTGTAACAACAGTTGTAAAGACTGTTCTCTCTCTTTTTTTTTTAAAGTAAAAGCATTGTTTGTATTGTGTTCTCATTGTTCAGATGATAATAAATAAAATATGTATTTTATTCAATACAGTGTTTGTGTCAATGGGGTCTTGTTTGTTGCAATATCATGTCATCTTAAATTACTGTAATGTGGCTCCTAAAAGTGAACAGTAACCTCAAAACCTTGATATGTGGATGTGGATTTGAAGAATCAAAGCGCATATGTCACAACTCTCTTTGTTCTCCTATGCATCATATACCAGATATACCATAACAAAGACTTTTAAAAAAGTAACACAAAAAGTACCCAATATGTTTACCAATACTGAAACATGACTTGCTGGAAATCTGAGTATACTAAGAATCAAAAATGTTTTTTTTATTTTTAGATTTCAGCTCAATAATAAAATTGTATTATTACAAATAAAGTCAAAAACTTTTTAGAGTCATTTAGGGTTTTTATAACTTGGTTCATGCAGTCTTTTTAATACAAAAATATTGGCCAGGATTGAAGTGCTATGGCAAATGCAAATGGTGATGTTGCACAGCTCAGGTTTATATGTGGATGAAATGTTAGACATGAGATGTCAGACATGATTAATATCAAGCTATCAGATAGCAGTGTAACAGCAAATAAGCTGTAACACATGGTTGTGTAGAAGACATCCTTGGAAAAAAAGGTCACAATGAACAAGTTGATGCAAAGGAAGATTAACACCAGAAGCTGCACTAAAATAACTTGGAAACTGATCTGACGCTGCAGTATACACCACCAACTGATGAGTTATTAGTCATACTAAAATGTTTTAGGCACTACCAAAAGTCAACTGATGTATCTTCTAAGATAAATATCACAGTCTCATTACATAAAGACAAAGTTTAAGTCCAGTGTTCATCTAAATAAAGAAGCAAATGCAAAACATGTTATTTTAGTAGCAAAATATCATGACTTTAATTTGATGAGCAAACTAAATCTGATCATTGTTTCTTATACAATCCACAGAGAGCGTAGTATTTCAGTGCATGAAAGAACATTTCATCCCTGAGGCCATAAATGAGAGGACTCAGACATCTTGGAGCAACAATAAAAGTAATGTAATTAAAGTATCTGACATTTACAAACAACATGAAATCTGAAGGACAGCAAATTCCATGAAAGGGCACCACAGCTGGAAGAGACACAGGAGCAGCTGAAAAGCATGAAGAACCACTGTCCTGAGCCCTTTATTTGTTGATTTTTTGTTCTCTCCTGATGCAGCTTTGGCCACTTTCATTATTTTAACATAAAAAAACACAATGGTGATGCACATGATCAATAAGTAGAACTGACTTATAGCTGACCTAAAATGATCATGCCATCTACGCAAAATGAACATCTCCACAGAGCATATTCTGTCCTGGGTGTAAAAGTTGTGGGTAGCGGATGCAAAGAAGATGGAGAGAGTAACAATACAGGGTATAGAGCTGAGGCCATGAATGATGAGGATGCAGTGCAGAGCTCTGTGTGTGGAGCACAGCTCTGCATGCTGCAGGCAAATGCAAATGGCCACAAAGCGCTCCAGGGTCATTACTGTCAGAGTAATCGGTGTGACAAAAATATAAAGACTCAAAAAAATAGACATAATAATAACACAGATACCAATCTGCATTGTAAAACAAAAATAGCTCAAGATGAGCACAATATCAGAAATGAACAATATCAAGCTATTAGATAGCAGTGTAACAGCAAATAAGATGTAGCGCATGGTTGTGTAGAAGACATCCTTAGAAAAAAAGTTCACAATGAGCAACAAGTTGTTGCAGAGGAAGATTAACACCAGAAGCTGCACTAAAATATCCTGGAAACTGATTTGACGCTGCAAGTATGCTCCACCAACTGATGAGTTATCATTCATATTAAAATGTTTTAGGCTCTACCAGAAGTAAATTGTTGTATCTTCAAATATCAATATCACCGTCTCATAACATAAAGACAAATGTTAAGTCCAGTGTTCATCGTAATATAGAAGCAAATGCAAAACATGTTATTTAGTAGCAAAATATCATGACTTTAATTCATGATATGATTTCATTTTATGACATGACTTTAATTCATGAGCAAAATAAATCTGATCATTGTTTCTTATACAATCCACAGAGAGCGTAGTATTTCAGTGCATGAAAGAACATTTCGTCCCTAAGACCATAAATGAGAGGACTCAGACATCTTGGAGCAAGATAAAAACTAATGTAATTAAAGTATCTGACATTAATGAATAACATTAAATCAATCTGAAGTACAGCAGCTTCTATGAAAGGGCACCACAGCTGGATGAGACAGAGGAGCAGCTGAAAGCCATGAAGAATCACTGTCCTGAGCCCTCTCCATGTTGATTTTTTGTTCTCTCCTGATGCAGCTTTGGCCACTTTCATTATTTTAACATAAGAAAACACAATGGTGATGCACATGATCAAGAAGTAGAACTGACTTATAGCTGACCTAAGATGACCCTGCCAATTGCGCAATACAAATATCTCCACAGAGCATATTCTGTCCTGGGTGTAGAAGCTGTGGGTAGCAGATGCAAAGAAGATGAAGAGAATAACAATACAGGGTATAGAGCTGAGGCCATGAATGATTAAGATGCAGTGTAGAGTACTGTGTATGGTGCACAGCTCTGCATGCCGCAGGGGCATGCAAATGGCCACAAAGCGCTCCAGGGTCATTGCTGTTAGAGTAATTGGTGTGACAAAAGTGTGCAGAGACACAACAATGTATATAATAACACACAACCACATCTGTATGATAAAACGGAAATAGCTCAAGATGAGCACAACATCAGACATGATTAATATCAGGCTATCAGATAGCAGTGTAACAGCAAATAAGATGTAGCGCATGGTTGTGTAGAAGACATCCTTAGAAAAAAAGGTCACAATGAGCAACAAGTTGATGCAAAGGAAGATTAACACCAAAAGCTGCACTAAAATTACCTGGAAATTGACCTGGCGCCGCAAATATGC
Organism: Scomber scombrus; assembly: GCF_963691925.1. Taxonomy (NCBI): domain Eukaryota; kingdom Metazoa; phylum Chordata; class Actinopteri; order Scombriformes; family Scombridae; genus Scomber; species Scomber scombrus. The sequence goes on from NC_084974.1 coordinate 18,908,266, forward strand.
ACCACCAACTGATGAGTTATTAGTCATACTAAAATGTTTTCGACACAACCAAAAGTCAACTGATGTATCTTCAAATATCAATATCACAGTCTTATAACATGAAGACAAATGTTAAGTCTGGAGTTCTTTGAAGTCAATAGACTGGTTCTAGTACAGACAAAAGACAAAGATGAAACCTTCCCTGCAGTAACATGGCACTGTTGTTATATAGTTGTTACCTTTTTGAACGTGGGCTACATTGTGGTCAGATAAATTGTTGAAAGTCGTAATTAAAAGTGAATGCTTTAGCCTATCTATAAATGCATATAACTGCGAGAGTCATGGTTTCAGGTGAGCTCTGTTCAGGCAGTGCAGAGTGACCAAAATACACAAGAAAAAACACCAAATGAAACTTTGTTCTCCACAGTGTTGTCACTGCTTCTTACTACTACTACTATCACTAATTGGCCATTCATAGTTAGAAACTGAAAGGTCTCTAGAGTGACCAAAGTAATTAGGCCCATGCCAGACCTATGCTCCTATGGGTTTTTTTTAACAGCAACCTAACTGAGATTTGTATTTCATCATGCTAAATAAAAAAGTTTTACAATATAAAACAGCTAGCTCTATATCTACACATATCAGCAGGCTTCTCCAAATTATAAATATAAAATTGTTGATTGACTGTTTAAATTGTAAAGCAGTTGTGACAACCACTTATGTATGGTCACATTTGTTTAATATTAAGTTACATTTCTTGTGTGGTAATATATTTTTTAAGTGCATCCTATTGTTTCTTATAATCATTTAATCAGTTATGGTGAATACCATTTATCTATGACAAGGAAGTTAACTTGCCATGTATACGCCCTAACAGCAGGTGGTAGTGTGAGAATGTGGCTTAACCAGAGACTTCTTTTGAAAGTCGTAATTAATGAGATGATTGCAAGTTGTACCTCTTGTATTTAAACTGTAGAAAAAGAGGCAGATTTTATAGCTACTCATATACCTTCAAACCTAACTCAATACTGAGTGTAGTGCTTCACGTACCTCTCACATTTGTGCCTAAGAGACAATGGCAAGTGACAGTAATCAGTCCTCCAGTACACATCACTCAGCTAGCCCTTGATCCGCAGCCTTCTCATAGCAGTGAAAGTCTCGTAGCTCTCCAAGATTTAGCTCTATTCTACAGAAAGAAGTTCAAAATACATTGTGGTCTGATAAATTGTTGAAGTACTATCACCTATCTGATAGCTAACACTAAAAGTATATTTTTCGAAATCCCTGTGGGCAATACAAACAAGCATGAAATGATTCTAGCTAGTCACACAGCTCGAGGCAGCGTCCAACCTATCGAAAGAATAGTCGAAACAGACAAAATAAACAGTGGTCAAGTAAGTGAGGTTGGCATACTTTCTGCCACCAATGAGCATAACAAAGTCAGTCCATCAACATTGTGGCGCTCGCCAGTGTTCTACGTGAGAAAGAACAGTAGTGAAGCAGCTGCAGTATGAACGCCTTTGCCCATGACAATGATGATATTGGCTGCATTTCGAATCTGCAAATGACAATCACTGTGAAGGATGACATTCCTGTGCAGGTTAAAGATTATGTCCTGCTGGCCAGAAAGTGGATAGTGAAATTGAAGTCACCTTATGCTGCCCTGGTGGCATGTGGGCATAAAAAAGGATGGGACCTTGAGACTCTGTATTGATTACCGGCTCCTAAATCATAGGACCATTCTGGACAGGCACTCACTTCCACATATCCAGGATCTGATGAACACACTTAGGATGGGATATAAAGAAGGATATCATTGGTTTTCTATATTGGACCAAGGGAGCGCATATCACCAGGCTCACATCTCAGTGTCCTGGATCCAGACTTCTTACCTCGTTCATCACTGGGGCCTGTATGAGTGGATCTGCATCCCCATAGGCCTCTCAAATGCTGTGTCTTCATTTCAGATATATATGGAGGAGGTATTGGAGTCCCTACTGGATGAATGCAACATCCTTTATCTGGATGATGTGCTATGCCAAATCCTTCCAGAACCATGTGGAGTGATTGAGGCAGGTCCTGAAGACTTTTAATGACCATGACATCAAACTCAGGCCCACTAAGAGATATTTAAGCAGGAGGTACACTGTTTGGGAGGCTTGTCCCAGCTGATTAGTGAGGATCACTACCAAAGAAATAACAGCTATTCAAGCTTTGAGGTAAAGAACTTACACTGCCGGAGATGTCCCAAGGCTGCTGGGATTTCTAAGCCACTACAGAGCCTTTGTACAAGACTTTGCCAAAATTGCATAGCTGCTGTATGGCCTGACAGGTGAAAGGAAATCATGCTGCACTACCTCAGCTTGAAACGAGTAAGAAGAAGGGAGGCCAGCTGTCTTCGAGAACTCCCATAAAATGGACCCAGGAACATCAAGAAGTCCTTGACCGACTGATAAGCATCTTGTCTAGCCCACCTGTTTTATCCTACCCCAACTTTGGCCTACCATTTGTGTTACACACAGATGCATCAGCAAAGAGCCTTGGAGCTGTACTGTACCAATGCCAGGAGGGAAGGTTGAGGGTTACTGCATATGGGTAAAGACCATTGTGTTCTGCACAGAAAAATTACAATTTTTACAACAACCCCGACCTATGTAGTGAGCATGCCACATGTTGCCACATGCACAGAGGAACTTTCAAAGGAAACAATCCAGGCCACATAGGAAGGTAGTCAGGCTGCCAGCGAAAAGGATGTGCCCTATGTTGCTGTCTTAAACTTGTCACAGGAGAGCTCAGCACCCTACACACTCAGACCTCAGAGACAGGACACAGTACCAACACCAACCTAAGAAGTCACATTAGGGAAGGTGCCAGAGGCCTGGTTAAGAGGCTCCTGCATGGGGATCGCTTCAGCTTGAAAATGGACTGTTGTACAGAAAGACAATGAACAGATGGCAACTGGTCTTACTTTAAAATATATAGAGCCATCGTCCTGAAACGCCTCCATGATTAAATGGGTCTTGCAGGAACAGAGAAGGTCATTAGCTTGACCAGAGAAAGATTCTATTGGCCATATATGAAGAAAGAAATTGAGACCAATGTGCCCAAAACCAAAAAAAACCTTGTGTCTCATGTCAAGGTTCCTATGGTATCTATTACAACCTTCAGGGTAACACAGCAAAAAGGTTCAAGGGGTCCTTTTGTATCTATTTCGGACCCTGAGATAAAGAAAAAAATTGTCTCCCAAAACAGCAGTCACTGAAGTGCTTGAAGAAAACCGTATTACAATCATCATGTGAAAAGGGTAACTCTTCAGTGTTGAGTTTGAGTTTTCTTCACATACTCAAACACAGAAAAGGGCACCAGGACCCTTCCCCCAATCCAAAAGCCATTTCAATTTTCAGGCCCCCTTTCCCATGTCTGGGGGAGGATCACCCTGAACTCTAAACCCAGGTAACCCCTTGGATTCTTGTACCTCATTGGCTGAGAGACACCCCACGTCATTTTCAGCTGCTGACGTCACCGAAGCTTCAAAAAGAGACGCGCAAGGCTTGTACACTATCTCTTTGGTTTAAATGATGCGTTGCCCCTGAACGCATCATTTAAACGGATCCGAGAGGCAGCGATCACAGACACAGCTTTAAAATTGCCTGCAGAGGGGAAAGATTACGGTAGCCGACAAGGGCCAAACGCACTGCAACGGCCAAACGCGTCTCCGTTAAGGAAAACAGCTTCAAGTACAGAAACGATTCAAATGTACAAACTCAAACACAAGTCTAAACGAGGTGCAAAAAGAGAAACGTGTAGCAAATGAAAAAACGCGCTGCAAAAAACAAAGACAAATGCAGCATCATCAAACGCGCTGCAAATAGAGAAACGATGCAGAGCACTAAACGATTCAAACCAAGAAACCTTCTTCAAAAGCAAAACGCTTCATAGCCGGTCACTGCTCCAAACCTGCAGGGGGCGCTCGGGATGCAGAGAGACAGAACAGCTGACTGAACGGTGTTTCAGCGGGAATGGTAATGTGATTTTTATTTGATTATATTTGTATGTTATGTTTATATCACTGTACAACGCACATTACGTGACGTTTTTTTTATATTGTAGTTTACATCAGACTCTACAAGGCTGCACATTTGCATGTAGACTAGCCTGCTTAATAAAATGATTAGAGATTGATATAAGCACCCGTTATAATAAAAAGCCCTCTTATCACAGTCTTCCATAACATACAGCACTACACATTACGTGTTATACTTATTAATGACAGCAGTTAACTTGCAAGCAGTCATGAATGATCTCCACTGTGTGTGTATATCAAGAGGTAGTGAAGAGTATTAATACTCATCTCAGTAACGTTGCTTATAACGTTTTTCATTTTTAGTTTTCTAGATTATACTGATCTATCATCTTTTTTTCCAGGCTACTATGTTTTGCCCTTACTGTGGACAAGATCTGGGAACAATTCTCATGTTCTGTGGCTCATGTGGGTCTAATGTGCAATAAGGATGTGGTGTGAACTACATCAATGTTATTAACAAACTGGATATGAGTCCACTTACTGTTGTCTGCCTCTGCCAAAAATTGCAGAGGAAAATTGTTTTCCTTAACGGAGACGCGTTTGGCCGTTGCAGTGCGTTTGGCCCTTGTCGGCCACCGTAAAAGATAGGCTACAAAACCAAGTATCAAGATTTCTCCATTTCGTGGACCGCCAGATAACTACTATGCCCTGGCCATCTACCTTTTCGTCTGTGATATCGTCGGATATCAATTAATAGAAGTACAACATATACTTCGTTGAGCTGACTTTATTTGCAGGACCCATCACGGCATAGTACATGACCAACGTGTTAGTACCATTTTAGCATGTTTTCTTCTGTATACACACAGACTGCCTAATCATAAAATACTCCAATCCAGGTGCGCCCTCTATAGGTCTACAACTGTAACAGAACACAATAGTCACTCTACACCATCGTCGATGGCTGATCTTTCCGCCATAGAGCCGAAATCAGGGACAGCGCTTACTTGAGGGACAGCATCGGACCTTTTCCGTAACGGCTTTGAACACCACACAGATCGCATACAATCTACATTGGTCGATCAATGAATAGTAAGAGGTTATTCGTCTGGGCAGAGCTAAATTGTGTGTTACCATATATATGTTAACATATGAGTCTTTAGGTGAACCCTCTTACCAGTCAAAAGCACCGACACCAGTATGGGAAATAGAACCACTTCATATTCAGCAACACCAAATTCTGTATCAACCACTTGACCTTGCCATACCAAAACGGTTGTTGCCATGTACTTCCCTCATGCCTTGTCACCCCTACGCAGGTATATTGAAGGGAATAAAGAAACAGGTTGCTTATAGTGTATATTATGAGTAAATTGAGTGTTGGTGGTTTGAAAATATAAAATTCAGTTTGTGTGCAAAGTCAGGAGTCATTTTTCTTTTGTTGGGGACCATCCCACCTATGTGTGGTCACATTTGTTTAATATTTTGTTAAATGTTTTGTATAGCAAAACTTTATAAAATGTGCATGTGCTTTTTAATTTGAAATGACTTAATCAATCATGACGAATACCGTGTCTCTTGGACAAGGAAGTAAACTTGCTATGTACAATACCTAACATTAGGTGGCAGCAAGAGACTATGTCTTCACCAGAGACTGTAGTTATGTGCAGTGCACACAAGCTATGTTTTCCTCTCATGATGGCAGAGGACTAGCCACATTTCCTAGTCTCATTTCTTCTGTTAAGAGAATTATTTATCACTCTTAAAGAAGGAGACTGGATTCGAAATAATAGGATATAGGTTGAATTTATTTGCTTGTACAAGCGGAGCGTTTTACAAATGCAACAACAACGGTTACAGGCGAAAAGGCTCCCAGAGGAGCGTTGTCAGAAAGGTTTTATACTGTTCTTTACCTGCGTTGTTCAGCCCCCTCCCATAGCAGGCAGGTCTATTCCATAGATAGAGTCATAACAGTTACTCAACACCTTAGCAGTCTTATTCCATAGATAGCATCATAACGGTTCTTCAGTTCCATTTTTAAGTAGACATGCAGAAGTTCCACTCCCTGACCCGTCTCTAACCCTACGATACATATGAGTTGAAATCTCTTTCTGCCAGCCTCAGCAACTTGTTGAAACAGGAAGTATCAAACAGTCATGTCACAAATAGAAGCACCCTCACACATTACATGATTTCAAGACATCTGGAATTCACCATTATCCAATTTTTATATCATCTTCTCTCCTGAATTTCACATTATTCACTTTTACCATGTTACTGCCAGGCAGTAGATGTACCACAGTAAACAATATACAAAATAAAATAATAAATATTCAATTATGGATTGACTGTTTAAATCACAAGGCAGCGAACAATGTAATGAATGTGTTATGGTCATCATCACAGTCTGCAAACTATGCAGAAGCCTGAGCAGGCCAGCTGAAGGGACCTCCAAAGAAGAAACACGTTTGCACACTGAATGAAAAGCAGTAATATTCCAAGCTGATAATAGAATCCACCTTTTGTTGTTAGGAGGATTTTTTCCTACTTTCCTGGCCAATTGTCACTCTTAAATGATTGAATGAAATTGCATTGAGAAGTTCATCTGAGGTTAACATAAAGCTTTAGCAGCAGTTTGAATGACCAAAATCTGGTAGGTTTGTGCTGGTCGTCATTTGTAAGTGTACCACGATTACCATTTTATGATGTGTTGTGTCCTGGCACCACAAGCATCAACTACCACGGCTTAAGGCTGAAGCCAGTGTGGAAGTACTTTAAAGTGCAACAGCCAATGACACCTGTGATAGATGGAAACATGTACCATTCATGTGTACCTCTATTGTAGCTATTTCTTTCTTGACCAGCTTGCAAACTTACCATTATGCATTTTGATTTTAAATTATTACACATTTAAGCCTCTCATTCTATTACTCTTGCACTTGCCGTTTTAGTATATTGTAACAAAATGAGTGAAGTACAACAGATCATGCTGAGTACACTGTCCAAATATTTGCACATGGAGAGCCTATTTGCAAAAACAAGTGATTTGTGGCAGTAGTGAGACTGGAAGGGTCGTTTAAGTGTACTGGCTCACCTATATCCCAGGAAAGTTATGTAAGGCAACAGCCTGTGTGTTGAAAAGGTGGTTTCAGTGCAATATTGCCTGCCTGAAACAATATATAACGTTCTGCTCATCAGCCTTTGTGAAGGGGCACACTGTGAAAACAACTCAAAAAGCAGTGGATTCACGGAGTCTGCACTATAGTGAAATAGACACATGCAAAATAGGCCGCATAAGACAAATGTTTATTTTCAAGACAGTTTCAAGACCAGAAAATGGTATTGAAAGCAATTTGGAATCACATCTCCATGAAATAGCACCAAAATAAAGCTAGAAACAAATGCAAAACAGGGTATTTTATTAGCAATATATCATGACTTTAATTTATAGAGCAAAGTAAGACTGATTATTGTTTCTTATACAATCCACAGAGAGCGTAGTATTTCAGTGCGTGAAAAAACATTTCATCCCTGAGGCCATAAATGAGAGGGCTCAGACATCTTGGAGCAAGATAAAAAGTAATGTAGGTAAAGTATCTGACATTTACAAACAACATGAAATCAATCTGAAGTACAGCAGATTCTATTAAAGGGCACCACAGCTGGAAGAGACACAAGAGCAGCTGAAAAGCATGAAGAATCACTGTCCTGAGCCCTTTCCTTGTTGATTTTTTATTCTCTCCTGATGCAGCTTTGGCCACTTTCGTTATTTTAATATAAGAGTAAACAATGGTGATGCACATGATTAAGAAGTAGAACTGACTTATTGCTGACCTAAAATGATCATGCCATCTACGCAAAATGAACATTTCCACAGAGCATTTTCTGTCCTGGGTGTAGAACCTGTCGGAAGCAGATGCAAAGAAGATGGAGAGAATACCAATACAGCGTACAGAGCTGAGGCCATGAATGATGAGGATGCAGTGCAGAGCTCTGTGTGTGGAGCACAGCTCTGCATGCCGCAGGGGCATGCAAATGGCCACAAAGCGCTCCAGGGTCATTGCTGTCAGAGTAAACGGTGTGACAAAAGTATAAAGAAGCAAAAAAATAGACATAATGACACACATACCAACCTGCATTGTAAAACGGAAATAGCTCAAGATGAGCACAACATCAGACATGATTAATATCAGGCTATCAGATAGCAGTGTGACAGCAAATAAGATGTAACGCATGTTTACGTAGAAGACATCCTTAGAAAAAAAGGTCACAATGAGCAACACGTTGATGCAAAGAAAGATTAACACCAGAAGCTGCACTAAAATAACCTGGAAATTGATTTGGCGCAGCAAGTACGCTCTACCAACTGATGAGTTATTAGTCATACTAAAATGTTTTAGGCACTACCAACAGTGAACTGATGTGTCTTCAAATATCAATATCACAGTCACATTACATAAATAGAAAAGTCCAGTGTTGTTTGAAGTCTTTAGATGCTGGTTCAAGTACAGACAAAAGAGAAAAATGAAACCTTCCCTGCAGTAACATGGCACTGTTACCACACTTTGAACACGGGCCACATTCAAGGCGTCATGGCTTCAGGTGAACCCTGGTTAGGCAGTGCAGGAAGACTTTATAGGAAACAGAACATACCCGATAAACACCAAATGAAACTTTGCTCACCACAGTGTCATCACTGCTCCTTACTACTACTGTCAATAATTGGCTAGAAACTAACAGTCTCAAGAGTGACTTCAGTAATTGGGCTTCTCTGCACAAGTATTATCCAAGAGTTTTGACTTTCATGCAAGTAATCAAAGTTCTTGTAACTCACCAGATCTATGGAAAATGTGTTTTGTTGTTTTTTACTACAATCTAATTAAGATTTTTTAAATTTTTAATGTTAAATTAAATGCCTCAATACAATGTAAAACACCTAGCTATAAATTTACACATTGCAGCAGGCATCTCAGTATTATTAATATTAAATTGTGGATTGAATATTTAAATCACAATATAGTGAGTAATGAGATCATCATAACTGTCTGTCTGTGAGGTATATAGAAAACTGAGCAGGCCAGCTAACTATGGCCCTGCAAATAAAACCACAATGAAGGGTCCTCCAAAGAAGAAACACATTTGCACACTGGAAGAAAAGCTGTAATATTCTACACTGATAATAGCTTAATAGACCCTTTGTTGTTTGATGGACTTTTTCCTAATTTGGTGTCGGCCATGTGTCACTCTTAAATGATTGTGCAAAATGAAATTGCATTGTGAAGTTCATCTGATGTTAACATAAAGCTTCAGTAGCAGTCTGAGTTACCAAAATCTAGTAGGTTTGTGCTGGTAGTCACTCTTAAGTTTACTGTCTGTGTTGTGTCCTGGCACCAAACACAAGCATCATCTCCCGAAGATTAAAGCTGAAACAATGTGTTAGTACCTTGAAGGGCAATTCCACCTACAGCTGCTAATTACCAGCTCCAAAAAATTCCTGTCTACAATTGAGTACCATTCAAAAAGCATCAACTCTTCTCTCGAAATACAAAGTCAATCATTTTTATCAGTGAGTCATTATACTCTCAATCAGATAAATTTAGGACCACTAATAAGTGTGCTGGTGATCACTTTGGAAATCATTGCTCTGTTAATGAGATTTGAAGACTTCTAGTATGCTTTCATGTCTACTGTGTGGGCATTGTTGTTTGCTCATCTGCTGCTCTCCATGGCTCCAGGGTTCAAGTGCACTGCTCAAACCATTGGTCGACAGTCATTTTAAATCCGTAGTAGTAATAGTAGTAGTAGCAGCTGAGAGCCACGAAGAACCACTGTCCTGAGCCCTCTCCATGTTGATTTTTTGTTCTCTCCTGATGCAGCTTTGGCCACTTTCATTATTTTAATATAAGAAAACACAATGGTGACATACAATACAGGGTATAGAGCTGAGGCCATGAATGATGAGGATGCAGTGCATAGTACTGTGTATGGTCCATAGCTCTGCATGCTGCAGGGGCATGCAAATGGCCACAAAGCGCTCCAGACTCATTGCTGTCAGAGTAAATGGTGTGATAAAAGTGTGCAGAGACACAACAATGTATATAATAACACACAACCACATCTGTACAGTAAAACTGAAATAGCTCAAGATGAGCAGGGTGTTAGTCATGATTAGGAACAGACAATCAGACAGTAATGTAGTAGCAAACAAGATGTAGCGCATAGTTGTGTAGAAGAAATCCTTCATGAAAAATGTTGTGATCAGCAGAAAGTTGATGCAAAGGAAAATGGACACCAACACTTGAACTAAAATGACACGGTCATTGATCTTACGCATAACTGATTTACCACCAGCAAGTGAACTTTTATCAGCCATATATTTCTCTTTTATAACCAAAGCCACGAGAAGTATAGAAGCTGCAACAATTCGTTTATTTTTTTAAACAGCTCAAAATCAAATAAATGATTTATAATAAATAATTTTCTAATTTATTGTTATAAAAACTGTGTTAATATAATCTGAAAGGTTTTCTAAAGCAAGGTGTTTTTCTGTGGTTCATCATCATTTACTTTGACTAAAACAAACACAAAACCCGGCAGTACCATATGTTGTATATCAAGGTTTGAGCATACAGTAAGATCATGAGTTTAACATACCATTCCCACAGAGTGTCCTCTGCTGAGCTCCATGCTGTCTTTTGACAGATGGCTTGGCAGAATTTATAAGAGCAACTGGACCACAATGCACCAGCAGGTCCTACAGATTGTTTTCCCCCACAGACATGCAAATTACTCATAATACACACCTATATGGGTCAATGACGTATAAGGATTTGCAACAACTCAATTGTAGAATAATAAAAAACAAGCATATCTAATGCAGTAGTTCAAACATTCAGAATGTTGTGTAACTGAAGATCCATATTATACATTTAAAATTAAGTGATTTTAGTGGGGGTTTTTCAAGATTAATTGGCACTGGCCTTAAAAAGAGTCATGTGCTGCGACCATGATTCATCTTGAAATAAATCAATTTACTTAACATGCTTCACATCTTTTTTTCAGTAATATAAAGTGTTTGGAAACAAAGTATTTGAATTTTTTTTAAATGTTTGTAAATGATGATCTTTTATTTAGATAAGATATTTCAAGATGAATCATGGTCGCACCAAATGACTTTTTTTTCAGGCCAGTGCCAATTAATCTTGAAAAAACCCCACTAAAATCACTTTCAAATTGTAATATGAATTGTCAGGTACACAACATTCTGAATGTTTGAACTACTGCATTAGATATGCTTGTTTTTTTATTCTAAAATTGAGTTGTTGAAAATCCTTATACGTCATTGACCCATATATGTCAGGTTTGCAAAATATGAGGGGAAGTTGATATACAATAATATATATAATTAAAGCCGCAAGCGGCGATGGCGGGCCCTCGCTCACCCATGCCACCGCGGGGCCTGAGGCATGGCGGGGCTGTGGTGTGAAGCAGAAAGTGAGAAAAAACCTGGAAGGAGGCCAAAAATGCAATGTTTCGTTCATCCAGTAAGGGGCAGTCACAGGTAGTTACACATATGGTCTGGTGTGGTCTGGTGTGTTCAGGGCGGCCACTCATCAGTCATGTGAAGTTTGTAGTGAATTGGACAAAGCATGAAGGAGTTATGAGAGGTTGATGGTTCATCCACCAGGGGGCAGTAGAGTGTAACAAAACACAAGCGGTTGCGTTCAGGGTGGGACAGTGATTACACATGTGAAGTTTTGTGGAAATCACACAATGATGATGTAAAATATGGCACTTCCTGTTTCCACTAGGGGGCGACACGAGTGAGATCGCCTATGAGCGAATGGAGACGTTGAGGTCGGCACCCTGGACCTGTGTACCAATTTTCATGATGATACGAGTTCAATAAAGCCATCAAAAAGCCAAAACGTATTTTCATGGCGAGGAATTGATGGTCGCCGCGTCGCCACAGGGACGCCATTACTCGTAGCTTCACAGTCTTCATAATGTAGCTTCACCAACTGGTTCTGAATGAAGTTGATGGGGCAAAGTATGTAATTTTAATGAATCTTAGTTAACTTCCTGTTACCACCGGGGGGCGCTATGAGTTACGTGGGAAGTTAATATATCGGGACGTTCAGGGCGGAGCCATCATCATGTCCAGCAAGTTTGAAGCTGATTGGATGAAGTATGTGGGCGTGAGAGCCACTCGTATGTACATGGCGAGCACGCCAAAGTTAGTTGAGCCCTGGCAGACACGCCCTTTGACCTACGGATGTGCAGAGCACAACTTAAGCTCAGCTAGGTCTGGAGATGTTGGGTACCTAATTTGAACTTGATCGGGCGAACGCAGTGGGAGGAGTTAATTTTAGGCGGGAAAAATCAAAACCAAAATGGCCGACTTCCTGTTGGGTTGAGGTCATGAGGTCAAGAGGCTTTTTTGCATATGTGGGTATAATACATATTTGTACCGAATTTTGTGAGCATAGGACAAAGTTAGCAAAATTCCCTATGGGCATTTTTGGACTTTGTAGGGGGCGCTATTCCGCCATTCTGCGTCGACCATGTGCGACCACCCAAAAATATCGAATTTCGGATGAGGCCGGACGTCCGTGCAAAAGTATAAGCATTTTCGCATTTGGGAAAGGGGCGAAATTGGTGCACGAAATGTCGGAAGAATAATAATAATAATAATAATAAACATTACAATTTCAATAGGGCTTTCGCCAGGCGACTTGCAGTCGCCGCTCGGGCCCTAATAATAAACATTACAATTTCAATAGGGCTTTTGCCAGGCGACTTGCAGTCGCCGCTCGGGCCCTAATAATAATAATAATAATAAACATTACAATTTCAATAGGGCTTTCGCCAGGCGACTTGCAGTCGCCGCTCGGGCCCTAATAAACATTACAATTTCAATAGGGCTTTCGCCAGGCGACTTGCAGTCGCCGCTCGGGCCCTAATAATAATAATAATAATAAACATTACAATTTCAATATAGCATTTTTCCCCGGGGGTCTTCCATACCACATGATTACTTGATTACTTGATTACTCTGGGGTCACTTGCACTTTGGGGTCACTTGCACGTTGGGGCATGAACGAATTTCAATAGGGCTTTCGCCAGGCGACTTGCAGTCGCCGCTCGGGCCCTAATAAATAAGTAACGTGCCTCACGATTTTGCTCGCCTTTTTGGGGCCTGCAATACATAATTGATCACTTAATAATAGCAGCATTATCGTTTCAGAAATTAAACATCACAGTGCATCTAAGACTGGCCACTACATTTTGGTGAGACAGAGGAGCAGCTAATGAAACACTGGTCTGAGTCCTTTCCATGTTGACATTCATTCCCTTTTATTTTGCATTTCAAGAAACAGGGCGAGTGACTTCATTCTGAGCAAATATTAGGGGTTACAGTGCGTTTTCACATGACAAATACATACAATATTATAAATAGTATAGAAAGCAAGGTTTTATAGGTTATGGGAGGCAGAAAATAAAGGTAATGTGTGAATATCCCGCCCTAGATGTGGCTACATTACTGCAGTCCATCCATAGACTGTATGTAAGGATGGACATAGTGAGTTGTGATGACATCCATTGGTATGCATTGTAACCAGTTTGAAGCCCAGAGTTGCACCTTATTGTCTGCCACATCTCCTTTCGGAGCCCCCCGAACTGCTTAAGATGTTGTTAAGATGAACTGCTTATTTGATCCATTGTCAATGTAAAACAATGATTAGTGCAGCTTTATGTAAAATCGAAATGTTACAAAGATCAGTTGGGTTATGTTTTTTTTTGTGGCATTTTATGGCTTTTTTATACAGTAGAAAGCTGACAGGATATAAAAGGACAACAACAAAGCCCCTGGGCTTAAGCACAGCATTAACACGTATGTGGTACCCTGCTACATTTGTTTTATATATTAAGAAACATTCAATTTTAAAACGGGACAAATGGCTGAATTAATAACGAAAGAAAATGGGGCATTACAGACCAAAACTAAAAAGAAGATTAACCATTCATCAACAGTCAAATAGATCAAGAATAATGTTTTTACAGTAACACCATTAATACAAGCCTTACAGAAGTAAATATATGCTGATTTCTATGAATCAGGACACAAGCCGCATGATGTATAATTCAGTTAGAGCATAAGACTTAGATTATGTCATGCCAATATGAGCTGGTAATAGTTGAACATTGTATTCACACACTGTGAGGACAAACCATTCGGAGGGTACATTCACTGGTAAAAAAAAATCAGTAAATACAATATTGCAAATGTAATAAACCATGTATTACACTGACATTATTTGTTATACACAGATTAAGGCTCTAATCTGTTAAATGAAAAGAGTTTTTCTTGTACAAGCCACAGAGAGCGTAGTATTTCAGTGCAATAAAAAAAACTTGTCGTCTCTGAGGCCATAAATGAGAGGACTCAGACATCTCGGAGCAAGATAAAAACTAATGTAGGTGAAGTATCTCACATTAATGTATAACATGAAATCAATCTGAAGTACAGCAGCTTCTATGAAAGGGCACCACAGCTGGATGAGACAGAGGAGCAGCTGAAAAGCATGAAGAACCACTGTCCTGAGGCCTCTCCATGTTGATTTTTTATTCTCTCCTGATGCAGCTTTGGCCACTGTCATTATTTTAACATAGGAAAACACAATGGTGATGCACATGATCAAGAAGTAAAACAGTTCCAAAGAACATACTCTGTCCTGGGCATAGAAGCTGTGGGTGGCTGATGCAAAGAACATGGAGAGATCCACAATACAAGGTATAGCACTGAGGCCGTGAATGATGAAGATGCAGGGCAGAGCTCTGTGTGTGGAGCACAACTCTGCATGTTGCAGGGGCATGCAAATGGCCACATATCGCTCTAGGGTCATTGCCATCAGAGTAAACGGTGTGACTAAAGTGCATACAGATGAGAAAGCACACAAAGAGAGACACAACCAAATTTGCAGGGTAGAACGAAAATAATCATAGATGAGCAGGACATTTGTTATAATCAAGATAAAACAATCAGACAGTAAAGTAGTAGCAAATAAGATGTAGCGCATGGTTGTGTAGAAGAAATCCTTCATAAAAAAGGTTGTGATCAGCAGAAAGTTGATGCAAAGGAAAACCGCTATCAAAACCTGAACCAAAATTACTCTGTAATTAATCGTTCGCATTAAGGATTGACCACTAACCAATTAGTCAGGGAATATTGTGAAAATCTGGGAATAAATTCCTTACCAAACAATTTCTTCACCAATGTGTTTGTAAAGGTGTCTAGTAACACATATTAAAAGATTTAAATTCAACTCCTGTGGCAAAATCCGTGACAGCTCCTGAAAGTTGGGGTACCTGGAACCTTATCGGTGAAAAATTGAGAAAATTGGAAAAAAAGTGGAAAATGTTTATCTCTGCCTTAAGTAGTTTGTGAGGGGTCAAACTAGGGTTTTTTCAGGATCCTGAATTGATTGCAAGCATTTGTTTTGCACTAAAACCATTCCTTAGTGGAAAAACGGCCACACCTATTTTTAGATGGCAATTCAAAAGTAGCTTTATTTGTTTTTTTCAAAATCTCAAATACAATATTGCTCCACAATGTTACATGTCTCAGAAATCTAGGTCTGAGTCTTCTCCAGACTCTTTATCATCATGTATACCATTCTTGCATGTAATACCTTTACATCCTCCACATGCAGAGATACACTGGACCCCATTCTTCTTGCAGCTGCATCGCCGGTTGCTGCAATCTCCAGTACAATTACAGCTTGTGAACCGGAGTAGCTCTTCAGGAGCCATGGGGTCTAGTGTTGGAACGGGCTCATACCCATGAAGTCCTACCATCCATCCATAGTGACTGGGATCCAAAGACATGCTCTGCAGAAGCATCCAGTCCCAGGTTTGGAGATAGGCACGGAGAGAGTGCTGTGCAGCTGCACCCTCTGTTGGAGGTAGAGTTTCTGGTTTGATCAGCCCGGCTGCTGCCTTCTGTGAGAACATGTGGTAACGAATTGCACCCAAAGGAGTACCTGGTGCATGATAGATATATTGGAAAATTGCAATACCAGCCTTGATAATATCTTCCTTATTACCCTGTGCATTAAGGAAGATGTCCATATGTTCATCAAGGTCCCCTGTACAAAGCCTGTCAAATATGGTTGATTTCCCGTGGCTCCCAATTGCAGAGACGGTATCACAACCGGTGAAGGCATGACAAAGAAGCAGGTAGCGCCTTTGTCTTTCAGAGAGAGCTTCTCTGATCTTCCTGACATCGTAAGAGCCCTTAGATGTTGTGAAAAAGAGTGGATGATTGGTGCTTTTGATATGGTGCACAAGCATTACCAGCACGTCTGCATCTTCTGCCCGCACCTGAAAACAGAACAAGATATGTGTAAAATGTCTTAAACTGTACAATCATCAAGTTATTTAACAATGTTAATTCCCTTCTTTTCTGAGGATCAATACTCTTGCATAAAAATGTGGCATATCAAAAATACAGCAAAACACAGCAAAATATCAACCACATAAATTGTAGTTGATGTAAGTAATGTTAAAATGCTACACAATGTTTTACTGACCTCAACAGAGTCATGTGTAGCAGCAGCCAATGCTGCTCTCACAATCGAAGTGTCAGCATCATTGTCACACTGCTCCACAGTGATCTGATGTTTTCGTAACGTTGAAGAAAGGAGATTGATGAGCTCCCTCTTGTTATGAGTGTTGTCCATGAACTTTGCCTTTGGTGTCAAATGTATCATATCCGGTTGAATCAGTAGATCACAGCAGGAGTTCTTGGTGCGCCGGATGTGGTCGTGATCTTTTGGTGAGCTGTTATAGCCATCAAAGACCACAGTGATCTTCTGAGAGTGACTGCCAAGAGACTGCACATAGCTCAGGTACCTGTTTGTGATCTCCTGCCAAGTCTGACCTTGTTCCCATTTCACCTTGTACAGAAGCCATCCGCCATCAACAACAAGACTTGAGCATGGTTGGTCAGTGAGGTCAAGAGGCTGGGTCAGCTTCTTCAGGCTAGTATTGGAAAAGCCTGCCTTGTTCGCCTTGTTCATTTTCTGATCTTTGTCGCTGAACAAGGACAAGGGGAAGGGAGTCAGTTCATACTCTAAGCTCGTCTCAACTGTCATATTTCTTTGAGCGAAGATTATGAGTCGGTTGAACAACTTGAGTGAGTTTAGGTAAATCTTCTTGTCATTGACTTTGGGAATCTTTCTGAGCGATGACAGGGTCTGTACTTTAAACTTCACCTCCATGGCCGATGTCACTGACTGTCCATCCAGCTTGATCTGCATGTCCCTCCCAACTTCAGCTGCTCTCTCAGCATTGACTGCATCATCTGCAGTGCTTGTGAATCCTGTTGAGAAGGACACAAGCAACTGCTTGTCTCGATTGTGGTCGAAGGGATTGTTCTCCTCAAACCATTTAAGGGCCAGTTCAACTGCTTCAGCATCTCGCTTCATCCGTGTTTTGGCAAGGTCTTTGTGGAGTGGACCATGTTTCTTGACACCCTCCTCCATGCGCTGGTTCACATCGGAGAAGTGGTTCAGGGTCTGCACCCAGCACTTATGGCCTGAAGCACTATTTCTCATCCTCCCTCTGCTCAACCCACCTTCTGACTTGGCTGCCTTCATCAGTGTTTGCTCGATACAGATGTCACACCAGGTGCCAGACCAATCATGACAAGAGTATCGGACAACATGGTTCCCGTGGGCAGTGAAACTTTTGAAGGTCTCCTTGTAACCAGGCAAAGTTGCGAGTTGCTTCATCAGCTGACAATACAGCCGTGCACCCTTGGCATATCGATGATGCCCAGCAGCTGAGAAGATGTCCAGCATCCTGGTAACAATGCAGGACAGGTGCCCATTGTGGTCTGCAAGCCGTTCAGTTTTGATAAAGATCTTGATGACATCAACCATGTAATGGTACTGCACCCAGAGTGCAGGTGTTCTTCCTCCCTCTGCAAGTCTTTTATAAGTTTCTTCAAACCTCTCTTCAAAGACTGCCACTATTGGAGCTGTGTGTCTGGCTCCCATCTTCCCATTAGCTACCTTCTCCATGAAGGTCCTCATCTCCCCAAGCTCCTCCTCAGTGAAGGCATGTTTCATGACGTGCTGATAGATGGCTGCATCTATAAGGAGATGAGCGCGGATCGCCTTGTCAAAACACCCTCCATTCAGAATGTGGCTGGCTGTTGTACTTCCTGGATAGATCAGCTGGATCAACTCTAGTAGTCCAGAATCACCCATGATATTACCCAAGGACCCGAGGTAGGACTTAAGTAGGTGAAACCCACCCAACCTTGGAATGATGGGTAGATTTTCCTGCTTTATGATATCCACAGCCTTGAGCCAGATAGGGAGATCGAAGGTCACTATGGTGACTTTGTCCCCAGAGAGCCGCATGCACTCTTTCAGAGTGGTGAAGATGGTTCTGTGGTCATTAGGGTCACCTTCGATGACTGGGAGGAAGTTCATCTGTGTGCTGAACTTGGCATCATCTACATGGATTCTCTTCATCCAGCCATTCCAATTTGAGTGCTGAAACTTGGGATCTTTGGCTTTTATCATCCACCCTGCTGCCCAGAGTGTGTCTCCTGGAGAGAGATGTGGCTGGTCTTGTGTCATGGAGGAGGAGAGCTCAGTGATAGAAAGAAACGTGATGGAGTTAATCCCTGTCTGTTTCCTGTTGATGAATGGAAGAATCTTCACTTCAGCTGCCTTCAGGACCCTAGCCTTGTCCAGTGCCTTCAACCTCACCCTGTTGACAGTTACTGTCGTCCGATTATCTGCTGAATGTGGTGCTGGAGAGATGACTTTAATCAATCCCATAGAATGAAAGGGAGTGTTCCCATAAATAGAAAGAATGTTCAAATCTATATTGTCTCCAACAAACTGAGTGATTGCGCAGATTGAGCTTGTATCCCCAACCTCCATGGTGACCACCTGATTGTCACTCTGTATTTCAATTTCATTGGCTGTCATAACTGATAGATCCTCAAGTTTGATGTCAACCTCATGTTCATCATCTATCTGATCCTCAGTTTCATCGACAATGGTACCAAGAGTGCCAGAAGTATAAGAGATACCAACTCCATTCCGGTCATTGAGGAAGCAGTGTTTGTAATTTTGTGTCTCTGCATGAGATTCAGTGTACCCCAACCGGTGTAACTTGTTGAGCATCCACTTGGACCCAAATCTATGATCCAGTTGTATTGCAAGCCCCATCTGGTATGGCAATACCCCTGACCGAGGCCGAAAGGCCTTTATGAAGTTCTGCCCCCAAATGGCTACTCTTTCATCTGTCTTCACTATCGGTCTCAAGAACATCTGAAGGCTCTCAGGAACAAGTGCCAGCTGACTAGGGATATCAGTCATACTGTGTGCAGAGGGGTATGACTTTGGATGAAGATCAATTGTGGCAATGTCGTTGCAAATTAACTTTAGTGCAGTCTTTATGATCTGAGTCTTCTCATCTCCAAACTCAACATTAGCACGATGCTCTCGAAGGATGTTGCTGGTCTTATCTTTGAAACAGAGCACATCTGCCCTCCTCTCCTGTGATGTGAAATATAGTGTGTCATGGTATTTCTCTAGGAGCTTCTTCTTTAGCCACTTTTTTGAATATGTGATGCTCTTATCTGGTGGCTGATCAAACTGCTGCATCTTCTCATGGACTTGGTCAAGTGTCATCACCCCATGCTCAAGTTCTGAGTCTAACCATTCACAGAGCTCATAGAAAACAGTCTCTCGCTCCTCATCTGTTTTCCTTCCTACATCTTTAGTTTTGGAGTAATGGCCACCCGTCTCAAAAAGAACTTTGCAGCGCAAATGATACAGGGTTTCCTCTGCTACTAAGTCGTTGATCCCTTCTAGACGGCCAATGACTTCAGTGCCCCAATCATCCTTGCGACCCTGTGCTGTCTTCAGCAAGCTTGCCTTCAGTCCATCCGCTGTCAAACTGTCAGGAACTCTGTATCTTTTTCTAGCAGCCTCTGGATTTTTTGTGAAGAGATGAGCAGGCTGGTTGCAAAGAATGCATACATTCTTGTACAGAAGCTTAACTGAATGTGAACTGCATGCAGTAGATACACTAAACTCAGAGCAAGTGCGTCGTCTCTTTGTCTTTGTTGACTCTTTCTCTGCCTCTGCTTGATGAGTTGACTTAGTGGTGACCTGGACAGACTTGTTGTACAATTCACGTTTACACTCTATGTGGTATCTCATTCTTCCAACATTCTGTGCCTCCTTCATTCGCTCCAAAATTGTGTCATTTTCTACTGCCTCTGCATATGCCAACAGAGTAGGGTAACCTTTCGCAGTTGCCTTTGCGAGCTTCTGAGCTGGCGTCTCCAGGCCTTCACATATAAAGCAAGTGAGCAGAGGTGCAGGTTGAACTTCTCCATACTCCTCCCCACTGCTAGACTGTAATGCCCTACAAAATAAAAAGGCAGTACATTTATTTTTGGTCTAAAGCCAGTTATAATCATTCAAATCACATGGGAAATATTGAAGCACAAATCTTTCTTTCACATGGGAAACATGGTTTTGGTACATTTTCATGGTATAATATGTGAAGCTCATATGAATTCCTATGAAACATTTTCACATTTGATCGAAATGTTATTTTAACATGTGGAAACATGTGATCACATGTGGCCAAATGTGGAAAATGTTTCAAATGGGAATTTCACGTTTTCCACGTGATGTTTCCCCTACCATAATATTGAGGGGGCGTGCCCTCCTCCCCCGAAAGTCAAGTTAATTGAATTTTATTGTATTTTATACATAGCACCAAATCACAACAAAAGGTAATTCAGTCACTTTTCCTATAGAACAGGTCTAGTGCGAATAATGCAAAGGCATTTTATTTCATTTTACATCATCGCGCATTTACAATTCTCCTCCACTCTGTTTTGAGGAGGGCGGAGCTCCGTCTCAACACACACACACATACACTTGCACACACACGCACACAACTAGAGCCACACCGAGAGAGAGCAGAGGAAAATATGTTGCGTCAACCCCAATGGAAAATATCTGCGTTTTTTTATAACGCCAGTGGCAAGTTTAATATCAAGAGCCAGAGCAGGTCTCCTGCTGCTCCAAGCAGAGTGGTAGCCCAACTGCTGACCTGTTAATCAAAGGAGGGGGCTGGATTTTTTCAGTTGCTACTTTCAAAATGTAGCTTTCTCCTGCTAGTTTTCCAAAAAATGCCTAACCTAGCTTTAAAGACATCCTTTGTCATGTGGACAAATATCTTCTCACTAATTTGTTGTATTTTGGAGAAGGTAGGGGGTCAGATTTAAAGTAACTGCAAAAAGCCCTAGGGAAATCAAGACAAACCACTGTAATCTAGCTAGCTAGCTAACATTAGTGTGCGACAGTTAGCTAGCACTGAAGAAAGTAAAATGGTGATCAGATACACTTGAGGTGTGTAATACACAAGTGGCTAATTAACCAGGTTACCAGGATAGCTAACTTTCTAGCAAATAAGCTACTCTGATGATAGTACATTGCCTATATATGATTTATATATTATCAATGTGAAAATATTTGAAATATATGAAATATTTCCAGTTGTAAAAAAAAATTAGATGATACTTACATATCGGATGTTGAGATCTTGTTGATTGGTAAATATTGATATGTGTGGAGTCTATTATGTCTGTCCATAATCCACACAATGGCTTGACTGGCACCTGCCACTCCAAATTCACTCACTCACTGTGAATGCCAACCAACTACACCAGTTACCAGTTAACAATAAGTAGTTACCATGGCAAAAGAATATAAACATCAAACATATTTGCTACTTTTTAATTGACACTCACCCAGCAATATATTATAACAATATAATAATAATAATAATAATAATAATAGTAATAATATTTTATTTTTCCAACCAAAAAAAAGGTTTGCGATGACCGGGAAAAGTGGGTGTGGCCGTTTTTCCACTAAGGAATGGTTTTAGTGCAAAACAAATGCTTGCAATCAATTCAGGATCCTGAAAAAACCCTAGTTTGACCCCTCACAAACTACTTAAGGCAGAGATAAACATTTTCCACTTTTTTTCCAATTTTCTCAATTTTTCACCGATAAGGTTCCAGGTACCCCAACTTTCAGGAGCTGTCACGGATTTTGCCACAGGAGTTGAATTTAAATATTTTAATATGTGTTACTAGACACCTTTACAAACACATTGGTGAAGAAATTGTTTGGTAAGGAATTTATTCCCAGATTGGCCACATATATGATAATATTCCCTGACTAAATGAGCTGTTTTTAGCCATATTTCTATCTTGTAAACAAATATGCAAACCTATTTTGCAAACCTATTATGCAAACCTAGCTTTTCAGTGGTGAAAAGGTGAGTGTGCAATTTGCACTGACCAAAACTAACACAATGCACACCAGTAGCATATGATATACACTATATCCACAATAAATGTGACAGAAACACATCAACAGTTCAAAGGGCTTACCATCCTTCAGTTTACTAAACCGTCCCTGAAGTAACACATGGGCGAAGGCCTCCTGCTAAGATCTCTGCAGTCCTCTGACAGAGGACTGTGGATGAATACTTAAAGGGCCAACTGTGACACAAAGGGGAACAAACCACAATATCATTATCGCCAGTTGCTGCTGAATATGTAAATTGGAATCTACCTAAGTACACTTACTCAAGTACTGTACTGAAGTAAAACTTTGAAGTACTTGTACTTTACTTGGGTATTTTCATTTTATGCCACTTTGTATTTCTAGTCCGCTACAGTTCAAACTGTTTCACAACTATAGTTACTAGCTTTATTATAAATATTTTATAATCAACACATATAATCAGTCTATAAAACAGCAGTGTTATAGTTTAGGCCTCCAACAGTATACAATGTTAAAATGAGCTTTACCAACACAAAAATACACACACATATTAGACAGTCTTGCGAATTTTATTCACCACAAACATAATATACAGTTATCTGGAAAGGAGTAAATGAATGACCCAAATTGGGGTCTTGTTTGCTTAGTTGTGACCTTCCCAAGTACCAGTGATCACATTTATTTCTTAATTAGTGTGAACAAATTAATTAGTACCCTTGAATTAATCATTAAATGTCAATTGCACACAACTAATTCAGCCACAACTGTATTTTATTATAGAAAACGTGTGTGTGCACAGCTACTTTAAGCTACAGTAAAAGTTGAACTCTTGAAGGCCTGCATGGAGTGTGATGAAACTTCCCGGGGTTTTGGATAGTTCAACGTTTTGGATTGTTTTCATTGTGTCAGTCTGAAGTCATGGTTTGATTTCCTCTGTGTGGATTTAGACTCCAAACATAACTACATTGCCAATTAGCTCATCATCACTATTCTCCTGTGGTGAATAAACTCCTGTGAAACTCATTAAAGGTGAGGTGTAATAGGCTCATTAATTATTTAAGCTACCCTCTGCTGATTTGGGCCCTGAATTCAAATGGGTGACACAACAGTTGGAAAACTTTTGGTTCATGTTAAATGTTTCTGTAAGAATTCAGTATTATCCAAACCATGATTGACTTGTAATACTTTTTTTGCACTTAATTGCAATCAGTGTCAAAACAACACAGAGTTCACAGTCTTTTTAATGAAATAAATCCCTCTCTCTAACTCAACAGACACTAGGCCTTATACAGCACCATTCTCTTAAATTTCTCTTATATTTTCTCTTAAATTACTATTAAGAGAAAAACAAATAGGACAAGTCAACTCTAGATGCACCAAACATTCTTAACCACCCAAACTGTGATAATGAATGATGAATCCCACTTGATCTGTTTTGTCTTATCTTGGTATGAGTGCTCTCTTACCTATAAGAGAAGAGCAAAATAAGTAAACATTGGTGAATCCCAGAAATCAATGGGTACTACCAAAATAAGAACAAATCGTAGAAACTTGAAATTTGTTTGTATGTGGCTTCTTGCATGTGGCCCAATGTTTTCCTCTTCAGCTGCAATGAAAGGATTATAACAAAAAGAGGGGATTTGCTAATAAAAAAGACAGTAACTTTGAAAGATTTTGAATTGATTTGACTGATTATGAGGCTTCAGAAAGCTGAAGCCTCATATTAGTTTCAGATATACTTTTAAATATATTTTTGAACAGAAGAAGGGCTGTATGAAAAGGAGGAATGAATACTGGCAGAAAATCCATTTCAATGTTCGCTTGGCACCTGACTATTGTTATAAGACAGACTTTAAACATTGTGAACCTGTCCTTTAAGCAAGACTACAGTTAAACAGGGAGATAGTGCGGTGTAGATTAGAATTTGTCAATAATACAGTGGCCATCAGTTTTTGAAGACTGAACAAAATGCTGTCTGACAGACAGAGAGAGTGATCACTTTCCAGTTAGTTGCTATTCATTCTAGAATCAATTTTTAAAATCCTACTCATCACTTACAAGACTTAACATGGTCAGGCACAATAGTATATCAATGAAGTCCTTACTGTTACAAATCTGCTGGATTAGGCAGTTTTTTTAAGTGCATGGATTATCTTTTATGTAACTGCTGTCAAATATTTGTGATTCTCTTTTTATGCTGTCTCACTGCACTGGAAACACAAAAAACATGATGATGATTATTATTAGGGCCCGAGCACTTCACAGTGCAAAGGCCATATTGTATCTGTAGGAAAACCTCTGTGTTTTTTTCTTCCAAAACAAACAAATTTTTGGCTTTAACGTGCACGAAAACTCGTGAAAATTTGCACACGCGTCAGACCTGTGAAAAATGTTATAGCTTATGGGTCCCAGAAATGGGCGTGGCAAAATGGCTCTGTGGCGCCCCCTAGGACACCTTAAAATGTAAATTTCTTCGGTCCATATTGACATAGGAGAATTAAATTTGGTATGCAAATGTATCATGTCCAGATGCACACAATAGTTGGGGGGGACCAAACTGTCCATCCAACATGAAGTTGGCCACCTTGATGATGCTACTTACTGAAGCTAATGACCCATAATCAAACGGCGTTGACGTGGCAACACATTTTGCGCCATTGAAATATGATGCTTCTACAATCATGAAACTTGACGCACACATCTGAAGGGCAGCTAGTTAACATCCTATATAGGCGTTTGACATGGGTCTGGCAAAATGACTCAACAGCGTTGAGTTGAAGCCCTGCCTTCCAGATTGATGTGGACGAATTACATTAGGTATGCAGATCTGTCATGACCAGATGCACAAAAAAAGTCTCTTGGAGTCATAACCCAAGTCCAACAGGAAGTTGGCCATTTTGATTCAAAGGTGCAATTTTGCCACCATTTTTCCCATTTCCACACCTCATACTTTAACAAACCCCTCCTACAGATTTGACTGCACAGACTTCAAATTCACTCAGTATCATCTTCAGACCTTGAAGATGAAAAAGCTATCAACGTCTTTTGCCTCTATTATACCTGGTGGCCGTGGCAGTGCAGTTCAATGTGTCACCATAAAACAGGAAGTCCTTAAAACTCCTACATACATTGTACAATCTGCCCCAAATTCCTCATGCTTGATGAGAGTCCCGCCCTGAACATGTCCATGTGTCAATATTGACTCATATTCATAGCTACTGGTCACAGGAGGTCAGTCTCATATGACAAACATCATCTGATTTACATGAAATTCACGTGGTGTGTGAAAAATTGTTGGTGAATTCGGCTTCCCAATGATAGGAAGAGCCGACATCGAAGGATCAAAAAGCGACGTTGCTATGAACACTTGGCCGCCACAAGCCAGTTTTCCCTGTGGTAACTTTTCTGACACCTCCTGCCTAAAATCCAAAAAGTCAGAATGATCTTGAGGCCCCGCTTTCACAGTCTGTATTCATACTGAAAATCAAGATCAAGCGTTTTTTGCCCTCCTGCTCCACAGGAGGTTTCTGTCCTCCCTGAGCTCGCCTTAGGACACCTGTGTTACCGTTTGACAGGTGTACCGCCCCAGTCAAACCCGGAGCGGGGACATTGGCAGGTGAAAAAAATGTTTAGAGTAGTGGTATTTCACCTGCGGCTGAGGCCTCCCACTTATTCTACACCTCTCATGTCTCTTCACAGTGCCAGACTAGAGTCAAGCTCCACAGGGTCTGTCCCGGGCCATAGAGGCAGTCCCTCCAATGGTGGGTCACGGATGCCAGTCAATCAGTGGGACAAAAGTGGAAGAAAACTACAGTTAAAGAGGCCAAAATCCTGTTTAGGCAGCCCAAAGAGCACCCCACGGAGGTGGACTACAAGTTGTTGGGGACGTTCTCTGGAGCCTTACGTTTCTGAAAACTGGGTTTCTGAAATTGTGACGATGGTAGCTTGGACTTCCCCCCAAAGTGAGACCAAAATTGCTTTCGACCCAGACGGTCTGCTATTCGCCACTGCAGAGGTAAAACACTCTGAAATTTTTTAGCTTGTGCTTCGTGCATCTGGTACACTAACACAGTGGTCCTGGGATACATGCAGCCACACACCCCCTGAGACCCTCACCTCTGCCTGCGGTGAGCATTTTGCCCAAACACTTCACGACTTTCTCTAGACCTCCGCTCCATCAACCTCTCCCTCCCCTGGGAGCCTATCATGTATTTTTCATGAAAGGTCACTTACTGGAATCGAACCAGGGTGGCCATTATGTGGCATGTGCGCTAACCACTCAACTTCCAAGGCTTTTTGTTTAATGATGTATTATTGTTGAAGATGTATTATTATTGCATTGAATTGGTTTCTTTTACTTTTGTATGTGCATGGTATGCCCCTGGTACTCCATACTACTTGAATCCACCGAAACACAAGTCAACAGCAGATAGCATAGATCGTCACTGCTGTATCGCCATACAGTTCCATATCTTGCTTGCATAAGCATTTGACAAGTGTACCGCTCCAGTAACCCAGAATTACACATCTATTGACACTGAGGTCTCAGACATCAACTCAAACATTTTGAAACTATCTCATTCCAGAAATGTACAAGAAGAAGCTTTCATAGGGCACAAACTACATGACGGATTAACCAGTTATGGACCACATGGTGTCGACAAAATCTGTAAAATGCAAAAATATTCAATTTGACATAAATATTTGAATAGTGTGTCCATCACAGTAATGTAACACAGTCATACTTATAATAAGAAACAGGCCATCATGTGAACACATACAGAAACTGAATGAATAAGATACATTCATTAGATTGATTATGCAATGCAATAAACTGTATACAACATAAACAATATTTCTCTGCAACATGGACAACATGCAACAATGGAGATTTTAATTTATCAAATGAGAAAATCTGAAGATTTGTTTTTGTACAATCCACAGACAGCATAATATTTCAGTGCATGAAAAAACATTTCATCTCTGAGGCCATAAATGAGAGGACTCAAACATCTCGGAGCAAGATTAAAAGTAATGTAGTTAAAGTATCTGACATTAATGAACAACATGAAATTTATCTGAAGTACAGCAGATTCTATTAAAGGGCACCACAGCTGGATGAGACAGAGGAGCAACTGAAAAGCATGAAGAACCACTGTCCTGAGCCCTTTCGATGTTTATTTTTTATCCTCTCCTGATGCAGCTTTGGCCACTTTCATTATTTTAACATAAGAGTAAACAATGGTAATGCACATGGTCAAGAAGTAGAACTGACTTATTGCTGACCTAAGATGACCTTGCCATCTCTGCAAGATGAATATCTCCACAGAGCATATTCTGTCCTGGGTGTAGAAGCTGTTGGTAGCAGATGCAAAGAAGATGGAGAAATTTATAATACAGGGTATAGAGCTGAGGCCATAAATCATGAGGATGCAGTGTAGAGTTCTGTGTGTGGAGCACAGCTCTGAATGCTGCAGGGGCATGCAAATTGCCACATATCGCTCCAGAGTCATTGCTGTCAGAGTAACAGGTGTGACAAAATTGTACAGAGATAATATAGTACACATAACGAGACACAACCATGTCGGTATGATAAAAGGAAAATAGTTCAAGATCAGCAAGATATTTGTCACAATTAAAATCAGACAGTCAGACAGTAATGTATGAGCAAATAAGATGTAGCGCATGGTTGTGTAGAAGAAATGCTTCATAAAAAAGGTCATGATCAGCAGAAAGTTGATAGAAAGAAACATCATCACCAAAACCTGAACTAAAATGACCCGGTAATTGATCTTTCGCATTAAAGACTGACCACCAACCAGTGAGTTATTATCAGCCATATATTTCAATATTGATAGAGTGATTTTATTTTATTTTTGTGTCATGCACACAAAGTGCCAAACCCTTGTGGGTTTACAAGACACCAAAAGTATAGTTGCAGTAGTCAGACTTTTCATCGCATTGAAAATTACAGATTAAAGCTTGGTCTTAAACAAAATATTCTGCCTTCTCTCAAGCTTGGCAAATAAAATACAACTCAAGTTTTTCGTAATCATGGCTAATATGGCTTCTATTCATTTTGCTGAATGTAGTTGTGCACATTGGCATCTTTGTCTTTTGTTTAAATTATACTTCACATAAGGTTCTACTCTAACTATTTTTTTATCAGACTAAGAGTCTGTAATTTTTGTATGTATTGTATATCAACAGTATTTTAATTAAATACAGACTGTAGACTGTGCCACAATTCATTTGGAACTGAAGACAGAGCTAAAATCAAGAAATTATATGTAATTATCTAAACTGTGTCTGTCAACAGTAAGATGAATGATTTTAAAGCATCACAACTGCAGATGAAGTTTACTTTGAACGGAAGAAACACAATACACATCTACACATCTTTCACACAGTCAAAGCAAGATAATTCAGTGTGCCAAACCTTCCCAGCAGTAATGAGGCATTGTGGCATGCTGAGTTGGCCTTCTGAAGGGAGACCTTATTTAGCGAGAGGAGAATAACAACACCTACAGCTTTGCACCTCAGTGTCGTCATCACCAGTCACTCCTAATGCTTCTCATGCTGGTGGCTACCTTCAATTAGACACACTGAATGCTGGAAAAAAGTTTTTGATTGTATCAGTGTGATATAGGCTGACCAAATGGGAGGCAGACATAGAAGTCTTGATCCGATTTCCAAAGGTGGTTTATTTACAAGAAAAAGTGCCACTGTGTTACACGTGTAACCAAAAATACACTATATTGCCAAAAGTATTGGCTCACCTGCTTTGACTTGCATATGAACTTAAGTGACATCCCATTCTTAATACATAGGGTTTAATATGACGTCGGTCCACCCTTTGCAGCTATAACAGCTTCAACTCTTCTGGGAAGGCTTTCCACAATGTTTAGGAGTGTGTTTATGGGAATTTTAGAGGTCACACACTGATGTTGGACGAGAAGGGCTGGCTCTCAGTCTCCGCTCTAATTCATCCCGAAGGTGTTCTATCGGGTTGAGGTCAGGACTCTGTGCAGGCCAGTCAAGTTCATCCACACCAAACTCTCGAGAGTTTGTCAAGAGTGAGTCAAGAGTGACTGCAAGGTCAATAAATACATGGATGAGATGATCATCTCATCCATGTATTTATTGACCTTGCTTTGTGCACTGGTGCACAGCATGTTGGAACAGGAAGGGGCCATGGAAGTTAGTCCATTAGGCTCTCTATGCACTGTTCTTGAGCTAATCTGAAGGCCACATGAAGTTTGGAGGTCTGTAGTGATTGACTCTGCAGAAAGTTGGCGACCTCTGCGCACTATGCACCTCAGCATCCGCTGACCCCGCTCCATCATTTTACGTGGCCTACCACTTCGTTGCTGTCGTTCCAATCGCTTCCACTTTGTTATAATACCACTGATAGTTGACTGTGGAATATTTAGGAGTGAGGAAATTTCACGACTGGACTTGTTGCACAGGTGTGTTGGGCAAGTTACTTCCAAAATGTAATATATTTCATATTACTAGTTACTTGCATTTGAAAGTGTAACCCAGATTATTTTCTGTAGTTTCAGTTACAGATTTCCCTAAATGCCACTTATGCAGATAATTGGTAAACCCTGTAAATTACTGATGTTCCCTGAATGCATCACAGGCAGGTTGTCAGCTAGACCAGGGGTTCCCAAACTTTTCCATGCCAAGGCCCCCTAAACAGCATTAGCCTCTGCCCGGGGACCCCCTTGGCAAACCCACTGACAAAATGTGGAGAGACTTTTAGAATGATTTCCTTATTTTTATTCAATATTCAATTATTATTTAAATTTTAGATTTCAAGAACAAAAAAATAAGATGTAATAACAAAAAAGGAATACAATCAAATAAAAAACATATATGACTCTAACCCTTCCTCACTTATTTATAAATAGATCAAAACCGCTTAAGAGTCTCTTTACAATGAAATATAAACATACAAACTACTTTCATTTACCACAAAGAATTAAAAAAAACCCAAGAAACATTGATCAACGGTCAACAACAATCACCTCATGACGTCACGAATGACAATTTTATATTATAAGTTATATTTATAATAATGATTTTAAAATAATTTGAATATTTCTTTTATATTTCTTTTAAAAATATATTATTTTAATTTTTTTTTCATATTTGCACTTTTTTGTCATCTTCCCTCTGATTTCCTGAGGCCCCCCTAGCGCCCCCTGGCGGCCCCCACTTTGAAAACCACTGAGCTAGACGACTGCGTGCAGAGAAGTATCCCGTCTTCCCTCAATGCTGCAGCATACGCGACGCAGACGTGGTTTTCTTTGTTGAAAAAGAGTGAAATAAGTATTTTAAAAATAAGATTTAGATAAGTTAAAACCGAACTGGTGTATCGCCAGAGAGGAAGAAAACTACTGCAAGCTGCAGGGTTGCTGTGGAAAGAGGAGCACATGAGATGCTACAGCGGGTTTTTTCTTCTAATCACCCGAGTATCCTGTTGAGTTAGCATCAATGTTTTGCTCCAAAATAATTTACTGGTGTGTTGTTTTTACCTTGAAATACACGTGGAGCTTAAAACCAGTCAGGATATATATATATATTGTGTGATGGAAAAAAACTTAGCTGATGCTGCTATGTTTTAACTGCTAATTGCTCTCGGCTGCATTGCGGCCTAGCGCTAGGCTAACTGTACTGTACTGTAACATAAGGGACAGTTTGTGCTTAATTGAAATGTGTTAAACTGATGTGTGTGTTATAAAAGGTAAATTGACTGAATATGTGAGTTATTTGAAAAGTGTGTGTACATAAAGAGATAATTTAGTTCACAGGTTTATTATAGTTAAGTTTAATTCTGTGTTATACAAATTTAATTCTGGTAACTCTAAAACAATGGACAATGAAAACCATAAAATACAGACTGTGTTTTAACTGTTCTACACACTTGTGTGTAGGCTGGTTTTATTGAGGGGCGATTCTATCTGGACATCGTGGAGCTGCTTCATCTTCTGGTCCAGGTCGCCAACGCTGTCGTGGATGCCTTCATCTTGTCAGGACGCTGACAAGTGTAGGTTGTGCCAGTCCAAGGGACGGTAGGGATAAAAATCAAAGGAACTCAAACTGAGGAGGATTTTTTCTATTTTATTTTGATACTTTTTTCCACTGAGATCTCAGGTCAT
This sequence comes from Scomber scombrus, assembly GCF_963691925.1. Lineage (NCBI taxonomy): Eukaryota > Metazoa > Chordata > Actinopteri > Scombriformes > Scombridae > Scomber > Scomber scombrus. The sequence continues at coordinate 18,939,843 of NC_084974.1, forward strand.
TTTTTGTTCTTGAAGACAAGAGAGACTGGAAATTAAAGGAAAACTAAAACTGACATTTAAACTAATAACTGGAACATAAGTGTATTTTGGTCCACTTGTGGATACATTTAATTTGTGTATGGAGCACTGAGAATTTAATATTTATTTTATTTTCTAACCACTACAAATGTTGGTGAACCACTCATTTATTTTATCCTATTTTCATGGTATTTTGAGTTAAGATTTGGGTCAAACAATCTTGTCCTTTGAAGAGGTACTTGAATATATATGAGAAAGGTATCTGAGAAGTGATATGCCATGATATGATATTTTTTTCTAAATACACTTTTTTCTAAATCAGTTGTGTGTGTGTTGTGTGGGTTGGAGGTCTTGTGTCTCTCCTCGTAGAGTCTGCTACTGCCAATCTCCTTACCGAACCTAGTGAACAGTGAACCTAGAATCTGAGTAAACCTGAAATCATATTGAACTGTGAGGTTTTTGGTCTGAGGTATTTCAGAGAACCCCAGATTTAAATACTATAGATACTTAAGCCAAGATCAGCAATATAGGAACCCTTTCTAGAGGGGAAAGTGACACACAGGTTACAAAAGTAATAAGTTTCTTTACAATATTACTTTCTGTTTAGAGTAATAAGTTACTCATTACTTTTTAGTTACTTTCACCTTAATAAACATTTAGGACAAGGCATTACAATTATTTGTTGCTGTGTACTCTCTCCAGGTGTTTCTTTAGGTTACTTGTACTATTTTTAGCTGTAGACAGTTCCCTCGGCCTCCCACCAGCACATAAAGTGCACCTTATTGTGAGGTTCTTATCCTTTTCTGTGACAGATTCAAAATACTGTGAGTATAACCCCTCAGAAAACGTTGAATCATCAGTTGTTGCCATCTCCAAACCAAACCGTCTTCTTCTTCTTCTTCTGTTGATTTAAAAAAGTCTTCTTCTCCTCTTTATTTATGGCTGTTGCGCCTGGGTTGTTTTTTTTTTCCTGTGCGACAGCTCGGATTGTAAAGGGGCGTTCAGACCAAAAGCATCTGACGCGAAAAAATTGCTTGAAACGCTTCTATCGCGCCGCTTGATCATAAATATCAACTTTTGGATCATTGCTTCATTTGCTTAATTCGTGCTTGTGACATCGGGAGAAAGTCGCCACTGATTGGATGTCGCGGCGCGATGTCGCCTGAAAAGTTCAATTTTTCCAACTTTAGTCGTGCCGCTTCAGACGCTTGATTCATTCATTCGCTTCAGACGCTTCATTCGCGCCGCCTGATATGAAATTACGTGTTATCGCGCCATTCACATTGATTTTCTATGTAGACTTGCTACTCAATTCGCATCAGACTTTTGGTCTGAACGCCCCATAAGGCGTTACCGGACTCAGTAACTGTAATAATATTACCAAAATATAGTTAGTAACGCGTTATATTACTCCGTTACTGCCTAAACGTAATATATTACTGGTAACTGGTAACGCGTTACCCCCAACACTGCCCCTGACAGGTGGCATCTTATCACTGAGCTCCTGAAAGCGACCCATTCTTTCACAAATGTTTGTAGAAACAGTCTGCCTGCCTTGGTGCTTGATTTTATACACCTGTGGCCATGGAAGTAATTGGAACACTTGATTTCAATTATTTGGTTGGGTGAGTGAATACTTTTGGCAATATAGTGTATGTAAAAAACAAAAAGAAACAAAAATGAAACAGTTAACTGTACTCAACTAATCATAACTCAACTCATAAGCATAATTTAAATTAAGTTCATGTAACGTGTTCACAGCTACACTCTGACAACAACAAAAAACCCTGAACAGTCCCAAAGCCACTGGTTAAATATGCCCCTCCATCAGCTGGCCCTCCAGGTGAATACTATAAACTATACCACTCCTCAGGTAAGTCCTGAGCCTCTCCTTAAACAGGTAAGCAATGAAAAGATTAACATTTGTCAAACTCCAAATGTCATCACTTTTATACAGCCTCCTTATAACACATCTGCAACCAAACTTAATCAAATCACAAAAAACATCAATAACTTATGCAACAACTCACCCACCACCCCTCCACGTGGCTCTACCCTAGTGACATTATTAATGATGTCACCAGTCTATAAATACAGGAAACCATAGACCGACTCTTCCCTATGTCTCATGAGCACACGGTAAGTATGGTGAGTAACAAAGAAAGAAAATACTGAACTTATGTCCAAACCAATAAACTATAGCTAAACTTAATACAAGTGTGTGTTTTATTTTAACCAAAAAGTTTGCTGGGATGTAACTTACAACCATAGACTGTATGCTTATAACAAAATATAATGCAAAACACAAACAAACCTGGGATATTAAGTGTCCATTTTGTCACAATCAGTATCAGTAGTTGGGATCCTTTAATAAGTTGTCAGCCACTGTTCAGCAAAACAGTAGATAAAACATAGCAAGCCTGTTTTCTTTTAGTTTGACTCAGGCTATTATTATCGTGCCACACTGACAAAATTGATTAAGAGTATAATGCAAATTTGCAGATAAGCACTATGACTTATATAAACACACGGGCAGTCTACAATGTCTTAAATAATCAGATAAAATACTCTAACACTTCATTTTAACTTTAAGATGCATTTATTTTACAGTGCAAAATATGATGTAGCTTTCTGCACATTTCAGATGGGTGACACATTTCATGAAAGAGCAACACTATGTGCCGCCAGAATAGCTTCAACACTAATTGGCATTGATTCTACAATTGTACTCTACTAGAGTGATGAACACCACTCTTCCAAAATATATTGTCTAACATGTTGGTCCAAAATCTCCCATAGGCATGCATTTTGATTGAGATCTGTTACTTAGCACTGAAATACTTTTCTGATTTTAGTAATTACTTTATGTCTACATCCTTTTCATCTTGTTGCTCCTGATTTACTGTGAGCCACTGAAGTACTCAAAGTATACATATATTATGATGTAAACGGTTTAATTTTGCCTTTAATTTTACTCTACCTGGATGTAGAGCTGCAACAATTAGTCAATTAAATGATTAGTCGATTGACAGAAAATTAATCAATTGAGCCATTTTTAAAGACTAATTCTCTGATTCTAGCTTCTCAAATGTGAATATTTTATTTAGTCTTTTATAGCAGTAAATAAAAATCTCAAGGTGTAGACTTTTTGACTGGACAGTAAAAGACATTTGAAAATCTAATTTTGTGCGTTGGGAGACACTGACATTTAAAAAAAAAAAAAAAACATTTTCTGACATTTCTTGGACCAAAACACTAATTAATTAATTGCGGAAGTAAGCGACAGATGATGAAAATAATCGTTAGTTGCAGCCCTACCTGGAAGTACCGGCATGAGTTTGACCAGCCAGCATTGTCAGATAAAGTTGCATTGCAGATGCCCCTATTTGTGCAGTATGGCAACTATCTTTATTTTTAAAGAGAATTGGGGAGTTTTAAAAGATGTAGACCAGTATAGCATAGATTTATTTTATTTGGCAGGGACAGGACACATCAATCAACATTTTAGTTCATACCGCAATGTAAATGTGTCAGAGTTAGCCAAGAGGCTAGTTTCCATCTGTAGTCTGTGGGCAGGTTAACAACTTAACCAAGCACAATAAAAAAGGGAAAAGAAACAAAAAATATTCAAATAAACAACAACCTTATGATTCACTGTATCAAAGGCCTTTTTGATCTAAAATGATAGCACCAACTACACACTCTTTGTCCATTTTTGATTTTATACACTCGAGATGGCAAGCTGTATCTGATTAGACCTGAACCCAAATTGCATAGGATGCAAAGGGGTATGATCCTGACTCAGATGTCCTGTCAGATGCTCTGTCACTCTGCCACTTTGGATACGATTAGTAGGTTACTGATGGCCCTGTAATTGTCAGCATCAGTTGGGTCTCCAGATTTAGATATGTGTAACAGCAGCAAACTTCCAGGCATCAGGAAAGATGCCCTGCTTGCTGGATAGGTTTATGAGATGGACAGTTTGGGTGGATGATGGTGGTGTTCTGCTTTTTTCAGAAATGCAGTATCTGCAGTATATACATCCTTTGTTTTTGAATTTTTTTTTGATGAGTTGATAATTCTCTCCACTGCAATGTCAGATATATCTGGGGTAGCATGTCTGTATTTGTTACTATTTAATTTGTATTGTATATGATGTCTATTTTTAATGCTCAAATTTATTTTTTGACGCAAAGTGTGTTTGTAATGTAAATGTAGCTATTTTTCAGCATGTGACCTGCACAGTCAACAACTTTGGATAGTTAACTTTCAAATATCATGAAGGTTTATTGTTTGTCCAAAGCCTTGGCTTGTTTTTCTTCATGTTATCATGGTTTCTTGAATGTAATGATGATGTTAATTAGCCAGCTATGTGTGTTCTTGAGTGCAATAATAAACTCCAGTGAAACTAATTACAAGTGACGGTTAATGGCATCATTAATTATTTAAAGCCTGCTCTGTTGATGTTAGCCCTTAATGAATACACTGCCTAAAAGTTAAAAAAAAAACAAAAAAAAAAACACAACAATCTTACAGTTAATAAAGGTAACTCCCTAAAACATCTTTATTTGACCTGTGGCAAAAATTACTTAATTGCAATACAGAATAAGCGCCTACCAGGAAGCAGAAGGTTATGTCCAGGGTATGAGGGGTGTGCAGCGATTGTCCCTGCCCGTTTTCTGACCCTATAGGTCTGACTACTGTCTTGTTTGGTGGCCAACCCAAACCAGACCATGATGGACGTGCAGAGAACAGACTCAGTGATGATGGTGTAAAACTATATCAGCAGCCCCTGAGGCAGATTATATTTTCTGAGCTGGCACAGGAAGTACTTCCTCTGGTGGGTCTTTTAAATAATAATGTTGATGTTGGACTCCAACTTCAGGTCCTGTCGGGATTGTAGATCCCAGAAACCTGAAGGTTCCTGCAGCCAACACAGTGCCTCCTTATGTCTTGTGATCTTGTAATATGACTGAGAGAAATATTATTTTACTAGTAACACACACAAGCTCACATTTACCTCTTCAAACATCAGCAGTCACTTCCAGTCTTCTGATATCATTTCAACTCTAGGTTTGTGGCCACAGGGAGATTGTAATTGTTTTATCCTTCAATGATTGGAATGTGAAATGAAAATAAAGCATGAAATGCTCCTCCATTTGTCTTTGAAGTTGAATGTCCTGAACACACAACTACACAGTGAAAGCAAAAGAGAGAAAGAACAGATTCTGCATCTGGATATGACATCTGTGTATCCCTCTGTAGAAAATGCCAAATGTACACTATGAACACACACAGCCTAAATGCATTTTGCATTTTGCAATGTTGCCAGGCCCCAGACAAAAAAAACCCCTGCAGCTTAGGTTGATAGCAATATATTTCACCACAAGAGGGCAATAGTGTCTAGTCTGAGTCAGTTAATACAGTAAAGGCACCTTTTTTATTATTATAATTGTGTACTGTACAAAATTCAAGTGCAAACCTTAATGGCATATTCCAACAATACCAAATGTACATTGGAGTTGACAAAGCACCAAAGACAAAAACAAAACAAAAAAATCCAGTTAAATAAAAGCAAGGGTCCTATTCAAGCAGCATAAATGAAGAGTTTTTGCAAATAGCTTGAGCTCATGCTTCCATCCACTGACGTGGGGCTTAATCTTTAATATTTACATCTGTGAATAAGTTTTTTACCAGCAGAATAAAATTTCCTTCTTAAGTACTCCAGCTTTGATTGACATCATAGAGGAAAAGAGGACATCTGCATGCAATACAAAATAGAGTGGATACTGAGAAAGATAGTGGAGGAAATAGAATAATGACCAGACTAATAATAGGACACAGTAACCTGAACATTATACTATGAACTCCACATTATAGAGAAGCATCCAACTGGACTTTGTGAACATTGTCAGGTACAAGAAACAGTATAACATGTACTTGTTAACTGCAGTAATCTGTAACGTATTACATTTCCAAAGTAACTTTCCCAACCCTGTTTATTAACAGGATGAATCTGATAAACCACTGTAGGAATGAATAAACTACACACGGTGGCAGCAATACAACACCAAGGATGCAAGCTGCCGTTTAAACACCGAAGAAGAAGAAAAAGAATCAGCTGGACGGGAACCTTTGATCAGAGGGAGGAACATTTTACTGCGCGGACCAACATGGCCGCGCTCCGTAAGGGGGCAGCTTGCCTCAGTTTCCTAAGGTAGGACGTGTATTACAGTAAGGTTACGTTATACTGGTAACGTTTGTCATCTATTTTACACACGGTATACTACACTATATGTGTACTAAAAATGAAATGTTCCAGTCGACTTTAACATGTATGACTGACAATGTTTTGATATCAGTGCTAGCAACGATACCCGGAAGTTGTTAGGTGCAGACCTTAAACTCTAAAATAATAAAGAATATTTTTTCACACACATGCAAGAAGCTATTATGACCTGACTTGTACCGCCACAGGATTACCGCTAGTAATCCTGTCATAAACTCATTATACTGGCTTTACAGGACTGCTTCGTTTTATTCTAATTTTTTTTGAGTAATTTACAGTTATTTAACAATTTTTTTTAATTTAGGACATTTTACAGACAGTGAGACAATTTAGTAAGAATTATAAGAAAGTTATTTTCAGTTGATGAGTACAAACTCTATATATTTCAAGCGTACCCATATTCAAACATAGTTGTTGATTAGCATATTAGGATGTCTCTAATTAGCATATTGACTTTTAATACTGGATGTTTGTGTCCAATGCTGATTTTAGGGAATACAAAAAAACTTTTGATATTGACGATTAATGTTATATAAACAGAACATGTATATAAACACATTTTTTGCAATGATTGCTTAAATATGGTTATAAAACACATGTGACAAAGAGCATGATATTTTACAGTTTAGCAATGAACATAATTGTATAAAGCGACATCAATGCACTGAAACTGTAAACTTTACTGGGAATTTAATCATTATAAATAACTATAAATAAAAAACACATACAACAAAAAACATGCGCATTAAACTTGAATTAACAAAAAGGGTCATATATACATAAAATGCTGCTTTTACGCTTTGGAAAGATATATATATATATAGGCGCATACCTGACAATGAATATCCTGACACAGATATATCTGTGATAATATCAACTGACCAATATATGGGTCAGGCTAAATGTTGTTTGACACATAAACTACACACTAATAACTTAAGTCATTTCTGTCTGTTAAAGACTTTTTACAAATCTAACTTACTAAGATTAAATGCAAACTAAGAACTAGTAGAACCCAAATATGAGTTTATACTTACAAACTAAACCAACTTCATATTTCTTTTCCATTTGTTTCTTTTTATTTGTACCAAATTGCACCACTGTTTGTATAAAATGTATTGGTAAATTACTGTAAGATTAAGTTGAACCTCTTTGTTTTCTACAGGAGTTCTTCTCGTATCCTGTTCAGTAGCAGGAAACCTGTCGTCCACAAACTGGGAAAATGGACAAATATTGTGTACACTGGTATAGCGTCTCTAACCGTAGGCGCTGGGCTCTGTGCTGTCCCTTTCACACAGGTTATGCATATAAATTACAGCAGCTTTCTGTATAACTTAACTAACCCTTCAATAAAACTGCTTACTCATACATTCTGTTTCTTTTGCAGGTGGAAGACCTCTCTCATGACTCCTTGATCAGACGAGCAGCCTCTCTGGTTACAGGCAGTTCAAGCACTTTTCTCTCTCAGACCACCTTGGCACTCATAGATGCCATCGCAGACTATTCAAAGGTAACAGTTTCCCTAGGTAGATACTAGATATTACTGTATGTTTGCCAAGCACAGCATGTATACAGTAAATGCGCTAAAATGTACAAAATATGATGTGATGACATTAAGCTGAACACAGCAAGAAATAGTGGAGGATGTCTTGAATGTTATTAGATTAAATATGGGCATGTGGTGCTTGTGGAAACTTGATTTTATTTTATTTTTTTAAGTAAATGAGCTGTCATGGCTTCTTGACAAATATGGTGATTTTTATTGTTTTTACAAGAATAAATACACTCAAATAAATTACAAAGGAGGGATATTTGCTATTTGAAACTTAAAGTTCTGTCTTTAAACCATAAGGCCCAATAATGGTCCATAAACTGTTTATAACAGGGAACCTAAATACATGTCAGAAATTAATACTCTCAAAGTCATGTAAACACTTTGAGTTCCTTGAAGGCGTCAACACTTCCTGAGCATTCCTGATTATGTTTATAAGCAAGTCTTTCCATGTCGTGGTGCCGCAGGATGTAGTGTGGAGACGGATGGAAGTGTTGGCACTGTATGCAAACCATAGTAGAGGCTGTTAACGATCTGTCACAGTCAAGCCTTTTTAAAGGCCCAAATCACACAGAACATGCAATTTTGTTCACACTTATCTCTAGTGATAGACATGCAGGTTTGAGTTTATTGAGCATGACTTTAAAATTTCCATTTCTGAGCATTTTATTGCATTTAATTTGTGGTACTCAGGGAATGAAAAACATTTCTCTCCGGTATCATCAGGGATAATCAACAGACTTCAATGACCACTTTACAATGGCAGTTTCATTATTATGATCTGAAAAGTGTCCATCCTTTAGAAAATCATTGTGTGCTTCTCTGCTCACAATTTTAAATGTTAATGACTGTGCATGTTCTTCTTCTGTTTGCTAACAGGCTGTGCACACACTGGTTGCCCTCCAAAAACGCTATGCGGCCTCAATAGGAAAACTGACGCCAGCAGAGGAGGATTCCATCTGGCAGGTGATCATAGGCCAGCGAGCACAGGTTAGTTTGTGCTGACAAGTTCAGAGAAAGGTTGTTCAAAACAAACCTGAGAGCATTCAATTTTTGTGCTCATGTGCTTATCACCACACCATATAAATGGATCAGCAGCAGAGGTGTTTGAGTTGTATTTTATTCTCTCTGTCCTGACAGGTTAATGACAAACTAGATGAATACAAGCGTTTCGAGTCAACCTGGGTCAACGCAGTCAAGTTGTGTGAAACTGCAGCTGAGGCGGCGTATACATCAGGTATATAAAAGAAAATGTCTGCATGTTACATGGCTGTGAGATTGAATGGCTGCAGATGTCATGGTTGAAGGGTGGAGGCAGGTTTTCTCATGGCTCTTGTTATGATGAATGAAAGCATGTAGCTGTGTATCACCTCTCCAAAGCTTTGTACACTACTGCTCGTGTCTGTTCCTATTCAGCTGCTGTCAGTGTCACCCTTTAGACAGTGTATGGATCATTTGCTGTCACTCGGTACAGCTTTGTGTAAAACAAAACTGAGATGATGGAGTGGAGTACCTGCTTTGTGACCACGGCTAACATCTGAACCTGAGGTTGTGTTATGTCAACCGTTAAACTTTTTCAGCAGTTTGACAAAAATGTGTGTTTGCATGTGTGTGTTCCCAGGAGCTGAGCAGGCGTCCATCACGGTGCATACAAACATTCAGGTGGCCCAATCCCAGGTGGAAGAAGCATGGAAACTTTCACAAGACGCAGATAAGAAGTTGGCTGAGACTAAAGTGATGGAGATTGAACGGATGGCTCAACATGCTGTCTCCTTAGAGAGTAATGATGAGGAAGATGTGCCTGATGCATATCTCCGAGAGGACTGAAACAAAGAGATGTATCAGAAAGGAGGAAAGCACAAAAATTGACCACCATGACCACAACAGCCATGACATCTGAATATGTTTTAATCACCTCTGCAATGTTTGCCTTGCTCAAATGTATGTGCTCACATCAGATAATGCAGAAACTCGTTTCTTTAATTCAGCACTTTGTTTGGTTTTTGATGTTTTGATTTGATTGATTATCATCTCTCTGCTGCATAGAAGAGTGTGCTGTATGTGTATTGTTTTGTGACTTGATCAGCATCAAACTTTTTTTAATTTTTTGTTATATTTGTCAAAATTGGTTATAATAAAGGCAAGGCACTGAACAAATGCACAAAACTTTGGTTGTGGATCTAAATGACTGAAAAATATGTAACCGATTCTAGAAATAGAAGCAAAACAATGTTTCCGTTGCAGAAGGTTGACAGAGGATGAGTTTAAAACAGCAATTTTGATTTGTTCTGACTTAATTGTTGTTGTGATTGGATATCGTATGTGAGAGGTGTTTGTGCCAACTATGTGAACAGAATGTCCTTTGCGGTCATCTTGAAAAATGCTCTGTTTACTGAAGGGACCAGAGGCCGCTTTGTAAATAGCATAAAATCCGGAGATACCACACAGTTGGCAAAATAACTCTATAATTGGGAAGTTCAATCATTCAGCTGGAGGTAACACATTCATTTTTGCACATTGGTGTTATTAAATAACCAATGTTCACCACTCATATCTTCCTCTGAGAATATCTTTGAAGGTGGTGTTGCTTTACTTGTTATTTGTATCTGTCTGTTTCACTCAACAACTCTGCCTTCACTGCAAATTATCCATGGCCTGACTGTCTTCTGGAGAGCTCTTAGGCTGTTTCTCACTTCCACTGTCAACACATCATCTACAGCGCCACCTCTTTCCACACTGACAGAACAGAAAACAAAACTGTCTGCTGTTTGCAAAAGAAAGTTGGGTTGGGGTGTGAGAAATTGTTAAAAAGGGGAAACTTTTTTTCTAGAATCTGGATAGTTTTCTGTGTAAAGGACACAGACAGGTAAGCACAAAGTTCTTCTGCTATAACTCGCCTGGCTTTGTGTACTCTAGTCCAGCAGATGGCGATCAAAATACACTGAAACACATTTTTAATGTGTATCACTTGTTTGGATTCCTGACATTTGCAGTGTCATATCTAAACTGAATCTTTGTCCTTCTCTTTTTTTTTTATTCCAACAGATCCAACACTATTTTAAATGAAAAATGAAATGAAAAAACCTTACATTGTTGGAGATATTTTCATGTTTACTCACATTAACATGCAGCATTTTGCCTCTAAACAGGCCTGTGCACATATAGTTCAATATGATTTCACCTGAATTTGAATAAGTTTGAACCCCAAAAACTGTAGTCTACTAGTCAATTTTTTTTCGCTCTCACATGTATGCTTTCTTTCACAGTATATTCTATACTCTGATAAAGTATTGGATAAAGTTAAACATATACACCTAATCTACAAGTCTATTCCAAATCTACTCTGTGTGGATTCTTCTCCTTTAGTAGTGTAAATGTGCAAGGTAATAGGTAAGCTGCTTTAACTGTCTTCACGTATGCCTTTCAAAGGTCAGCGTGTACTGCAGAGGGTCATTTCAGACAGAGCTCATTATGGGGAAGACCTGTGTGGAGCTGCGAACACAATAGTGTAGTGTCAGCAGCCAGGTGACCTCTCCTTGCTCTAAATGGTCAAGTCTTGGCAGGAGATGGGACCATGAGTGTGGCTACAGAGGGTGGGGGGGGGGGGGGGGGGGGGGTAGGTGGGTGGTGGGGGTTTGAGGTGTGCAAAGACTGGCTCACCAGTGTGACTAGTGAGGAATGTTGTGTTTAACAAAGGCTGTTTTCACAGACTGTAAAACCAAATGTCCCAGACAGTCTGTGTGGATGTGCACCCACTGGTCACAGGGGAGGTGGTGCCAGTGCAGCATTGCCTGCCTGGAAGAAAAAGTAATAGCATTTACAGAGAAGTATTTTTGCAGCATAAAACCTCAATGAGGTAACCACAATTACAAAGGTCATAGGCCATAAATACTCATAAACTATTTAGTGCTTCTGAGGGGGTTTGAGTATTTATGCAGCATTTATGCAGCTCAAATGTGGCAGTGGTGTGAAAAAGCTGAAATGTTGTTTCACTCAAATTGGTGATATTATAAACACATTAAATGTTTTGTGGAAGAAAATAAGATGTGATTTATCATCTCATAAATACATGAGCCTCCTTGTTGCACTGACTTTTCTGTTCTGATGCAAAGTGCCCAGGAGGGGAGATTGATTGGTGAAAAGGGCAGCACTTTCACCTGGGGATTTATAGCTCTTAGAGGATATAAATAAACCACCAGAGGGTATAAAGGCAGGGGGTATAGTGTGGTGAAACATCATGGGTCATGCTTTAATCACAGTGAAGCTGGGCTGTAGCGCTGGAGAGGGAGCAGGTTCAATTTAGCAGGAGATGGAGGAGCCCTGCAGAGTTCATGTCCCCTGATGAGGACTCAGAGTTAATATGGGCTATGAAGACATCACAGCAGAATGAAATAGGTATCTCAGCATGAGTGAACCACATTGAAATGAGCATTTTTTTTGCCTTATCTTCAGTGAATAAATATGATGTCTGAAAACTGCTGAGGGAGCAACTTTATCAGTTCAAGCTACAGCACAGTGCATGATAATAACACTGTGCTTCACGCAACGCTGGATTCTTGAACGTGTCACGCTAAAAGCTGTAATTAACTCAAGGAAGAGGAACAATGCAAGAAAGTGTTTCATTACCACATTGTTTTAGGATGGAGGATAGTTTCTGTGTCTAAGCTGGTGAGAACAGTTTTTTCAAAAAGGGAAATAAGTGACTGTTTGGTTGGTTGCATGTGACTGCTTTGTCCTTCACTAGCAGATCTCATGGGGTTTATATTAACTTTCAGATTCACTTCCTTGTTTTCTCCAAAAAAAGTTACCATCATCACTGACTATCATCATCTTCATCATGTCTGTTCATTTAGTTAGAATTATGTCTGATTAGTGCTTTTCTCTAATTGACAAAACATGTGCCTATTATGTCTTAATAGGCTCAAAAATATGTATAATTCCATATTATTTTATTATCCATGACATGATACAAATGCATAAACTGAAAAACAACAGTTCAACGAACAGAAAACTGCATATGAAACATTATGAGGTAGGGTGTTTTTAGTGCTTTGAGATACTCAAAGTAACCAACTCTCCTCACAAACACCCAAGAGGCCTGCCAAAAACAGATAACGGTCCGGCGGCTCTCTCAGGGAGACTTTATCTGCTCAGTCACTGTTGTGAAGAAGATAACCATGATTAAAATGTTTATTTGTATAACTAATTGTTTCACTGCAGTTTAGTGTGTTCCAGATAGAAAATGGGTGTCCTGGGAATAAAGAGACCCCCTACTGATCCACACAATATTTCACTTTTCTATAATCCCCATGTAAATAATTAACAGTTATCCCCTTATGTGCTCAGTCTTCTCAAGGGTCAGATTAACCCTGTAGAGGCCCTGGGCCTGTACTAACCCTTTATTTCTCCCACTTTCTGCATATTGTGTCTGTATAACTAGTAATTAATTTGCAGTAATGTGATTAAGCACAATTTTATTTAGGGATATGAATAATGCATTGTAAGTGCAATATAAACTGAAATAATAAAAGTATACACTGATCAGCTTCAACATTTAAACCACCTGCTTTATACTGTGAAGGTCCCCCTTGTGCTGCCAAAACAGCTCTGACCCATCGAAGCATTGACTCCACAGGATCTTTGAAGGTGTCCTCTGGTATCTGGCACCAAGACGTTAACAGCAAATCCTTCAAGGTGGTGCCTCCATGGATCAGACTTGTTTTACCAGCACATCCCACAGATGTTCAATCAGACTGAGATCTGGAGATTTTGGAGGCCCTTGAACTCTTTGTCATGTTCCTCAAACCTTTAACAGTTTTTTCAGTTTGGCAGGGTGCATTATCCTACTGAAAGAGGTCACTACCGACGGAAAAGCATTCGCTTCCCACACACATCAGTGAGATTGGATCCCTTTTGGTAGGTAGGTACTGACCACTGCCTACTGGGAACAGAGCTGCCTGCCCTTGTCAAAGTCACTCAGATCTGTACACTTGCCAATTTTTCAACTTCAAGAACTGACTGTTCACTGGCTGCCTAATATATCCCACCGTTTGACAGGTGTCACTATAATGACATAATCAGTGTTACCTCAATGTAATAACGCAGGTGTCAACTTCAAGCCATAAACATGTCAGCTTATGTTGTACTTTGATGATACGTACAGCATTACCTAATGGGTTTGCAAATTACCACACAATGAACCTGGAGCCTTTGGAGCCCCTGAGGGTTTAGGGCTCCAGAGCAGTTACCTGCTTTGCCCAGTTGATAATCCAGCATTGTAACAGCAAAAGTCTTACGAATGAGGACCCAGTATGTGAATCTAATTACTCATTCTTTATTTCTTAACTTCCTCTATTATACTGTCCTACTTCTACCACTTTATGTAGCATCACTACTACTGCCTCTACTCCACCAAGGAGAAAAAAAGTATTCAGTTACTTTAGTAAAAGTACCAATGCAGCAATGTTAAATTACTCCATTACAAATAAAAGTCCTGCATGAAAAATCCTACCTAAGTAAAAGTAAATAAGTACAGCAAAGTGTATGTGAAGTATTCGAGTAAAAGTACTTCTTTATATTATCATATGACATCATTAGACTATTAATACCAAAGCATCAGGGTGTGAACAGCATGTTAATGTTGTAGCGGCTCAAGGTGGAGCTACTTTGAACTATTTCATATGGTTAGCTAGTTTACCCCAGTGGTTCCCAACCTATGGGTTGGGCCCTTCCAGAGGGTCAGCATATAAATCTGAGGGGGTGTGAGAAGATTAATGGGAGAGGAAAGAAGAAAAAAGAAAGTTCTGAAAGACAAATCTGTTTTCAGTTTTTGGACTTTTTTTCTCTAATATTAGATTTTTGATGAAACATCAAATCATTGGACATCTATTGAAATGAAATCATGACCCTGACTACATACACACTGCTTTTTGTGGGACAAAAATGTTGTTTGGAAAAAACACTGGTTTAATCTTTAACAAAGTGTGTATTTTAAAAGCGTATCGAATGTGTAAAATCTTCATCTGAAAAGTAACTAAAGCTGTCAAATAAATGTAGTGGAGTAGAAAGTATTGTTCCCTCTGAAATTTGGTGAAGTGGAAGTATAAAACAAAGTTGTACGTTAATAATAACACAAAATCAAATCAAAAAGGGGGGGGGGGTAATTGGGACCCCGTGCGTGCGTGTGTGCGTGAATGCTTGCGTGCGTAGGCTGCGTGCGTTTCTGTTTGTTGTCTCGCAGGAGTGGTACAGCCCACGCGGATCGGTCGCTATGGAGAGCAGCTCTCCCCAGAAGCACGAGCCAACAGCAGCAGCAGCAGCAGCAGCAGCAGAGAGAGCAGGGACTGACCGGAGAGAGCCACAGCGCTCACATACACACATACACGGAGAGAGAGAGGAATCATGGAGAAAAGATCACCACTCAGGAGGACTTTGCCATCTAACGGACTGCGACTTTTAACATCACTTCTTACCTTATACGGACTTACCTGTGAGTTAACAGTTTTTGGTCATTTTGCACACACTCCTTCTTCTTCTTCTCTTTGAGGCCATTGAAAGAAGTTGCGGCGCAGCTACTCGCAGTGTTGTCCGTTATCCACCGATACGATAAGGGCCATACCCGGTTAGTCCTTGTTGTATTAAAGTGGCGATGTTTCCAATCAAAGCCAGCTAGCTTTGAAATATGCTAACTACTCTTGCCTTTTTGGATAGTTATCCTAACATGACGTCGGTAGGACAGTAGCTGCTGGCGTCGCTTCACCGTTAGCTAAACCTCGCTTTCTTTTCCCATTTGAGTTCAACTCCTTTAACGTCACCAGCAGTAGTTAATGTTAACCTCTAAGATACCCCCTGAGAGAAATGGCTCATTATTACACATGTGTATACAAATGTGTTAAACACCAAATGACTTCTCACTCGGGACAGGACATCACTTTAAGCGCGGCACTGATTTGGTTTCAATTATGCGCAATTTTTTTTTTTAGCTAACCTTATTTTCAATGTGTCACATCATGACTCAGGGAGGGAAAGGAGGAAATACCAGTTTGTTTTATACCACTCATATGGCCAGACACTCACTGAGAGGCAGCAGTGGGTCCAAAATAGAAACGGGAAAGCTCCTACGGGTTGTCACTTTATGGTTCTTTTGGGGAAAAGTTTGCCAAGTGGTTGGATGCAGAATGTGGGGGGGCATAAACGACATGTGATAGAGGAGAGGAGAGGGAGCAGACTCCTGTGCTTTTGGGCGTGAGGGGTGGCGGGGGGAAATGAAGACATATTTCGAGAGAGCCACTGCAGTCGCAGAGTCTCTGTAAGTATTGACCTGCATTTTGGGCTGCATGCCAGCCGGAGCCCCTTGCAGTCTCTTCACCGACCCGAGTGGTGCAGCTGGAGAGCCTTGCTGTGTCCCAGTACAGGAGCTGGGATTACAATCCATGTGAGAGGGGACAAACACAAATGGATAGATAAGTAAATACTGCTGAGGAATGCACCTTTTTTATCTGAAGGTCAATGAAAACTTTTCAGATTTGCAGGAGCATTACATTTTCCCATAAAACAACTAAAAACCTGTCTTGAATAGAGCTGTAATTAATGGTTAATTCTATAATCTTATAATCTTGAATCAATTGATTTATTGCCTGGTCCATAAAACATAAGAACAATGCTTCCTCAGATGCCAAGGTGATGCCTTTTAGATGACTTATTTGTCTGTTGAAGATATGCAGTCTATTATCATATAAAACTACAAACTAATGTATCTAGTAAACATTCATATCTGAGAAGCTAGAAGTGACTTTTTTTTTTTTTTTTTTACAAAAATGACTCAACAATAAATTGATTATCTTCATTTTTGCTGATTAATTCTTGATGATCAAACAGATTACACCATTTTTCAGCACTACTTTAGAATTTAGTGTTGCTCAGTGTCAATATTTGGCAGTCCAGCAACAATATGTCATGTGATATTTATATTTTTTGCATATACACATAATCATTTTTTTGTACTGTACATTTCTTGCTTTGCTATTTCCTATTACTATCAGTTAACATACAGTATACGCCCATAATATCTGATATATTGAGCAGGCCAATTTCTGGGGCTGGTTTTAGATTGTTGTTGCTACCATTGATCACACGCATGCCAAATACTTTTGCACTGACTTTTTTTCTGTCTGTAACCACAAAATGCTGGTTCATAAATCACCACAGAGACCTGATAAACAACACACTCTTGTAAATGAAAGTTGATTAACCTCCAAACATGTGCTGTTGGGTGCCATGTGTATGCAGGGTCTCATTTCTATCAATCGACTTAAAAAAATCAAATTCACTGGTTATTAATGCAGAGGACAAACTAAGAAAAATATCCTGGTGTATGTAGGTTTAAGTTTACTGCCAGTAGCATATGGTTGAGCCCATGTGGCCTTGGCCGCTCTGTTGTATGTTTAGCATAACGAAAATGTGCAGGAAGACTTAGTGATGTCACTTTTCTTGACTGTGTCATTTTGTGATGCCCCGAAGTGTAGACAAGGGGTTGTGATGGGGAGGGGATTTATTCAAGGCGTGGTTATGGACCGTGAGGTCTGTAATTGAAGAGTATAGTTTTGTGGTTTCTTCTCTTGGGGCTGCATGATTCACAATCTAAATAAATAATGTAGTAATGGGAGCCACCGAAATTACAGACTCAAAACAGAAATAGATTTGAAAAAGCAGCGCACTGACTGAGCAAAATTTGGTCTGTATTGAGGTTAATGTGCCTCAGTGGTTATTAATTATCAGCAAGATGTAGTAAAAAACAAAAAAGGTACATTTGTCACAGAAAATCTAATTACAGCTTTGACAAAGGGTAGATCAGGTCAGGCTACTTTTTTTGGGGACCTTTTCTATAGAGGAGGCAATAATTTAATGTTACTGTCAATTGCATAATACAGTAGACTGGCTTGTAATCCAATGGCAAAGTACAACATAATTATCCACCATTGGTTATTCCCTATTAGAATGTAATGCAAGAGTGGACTCAAAAGTACGTTTTTAGCATTTGGACGCACATCTGTGGGTCGCAGCTGTTGCATTCATCCGATCCTCTCATTTGATCTCAAATCTCAGTTGTGAAGGCAGCGGGCTGAAAAAGTCGTCCACATTAAATGCTCGCAGTGTTTTCTTTTTGAAGGCGAGCCATCAGCAGATGAGTGTGCAGCTTTATTGTGGGGGGCTCGGTGGCAGCGTGTGGGGTTCTGGGAGCAGGCTGTGGTCACCAGCTTCTGTTGACTCCACTCTTTGCTTCCTCTTCTCCGACAGATGCGACTGTAAGGCTGCTCTGCGGTGGTCCATTAGTGAACTCTCTGAGCTCTGGACATGGCTGTAACTGCAATAAATAAGAGGACAATAATGTCTGTGACACTGCAGTCAGTTGTAGATCACTGTCAGTCCGCTGGTATCAGTAGGAATGAACATCAGTGACCTGCAGTACCATGATTTAATTGTCTAGTTGCATTCAAGCTAATAAAAAGAGATTTCTGAATGTGTTTATTGCTGTTTATAATATGTGATAAATACAATCTATTAAATTAGGAAGTGAAATGCATCATACTTTATAACTGGGGGGGTTCTTATGTGAGCTTCAAGCTGCGTCTCAGATCAATATAATGAAACAGACCGGTAAAGTGAGCTATATGAATTATGCCCTTTCAGTGAAGCTCATGTTTTAATAGAAAAAAAATGCTTTCCAACTCCATGTGTGTGAAAACGTGTAGCCGACTAAATTTCATTCTTATGAGTCCCGCTGGATTAATGGGCAGAGGGGGAAGTTTCAAAAATATTCTCACAAGAAACTGAAAGCTTCACCTTATCTAACCCCAGTCAGCTGTAATCTCAACTAGAGCTGCAATGATTAATTGAATACCAGAAAATGAACTGTTTTGATACTTGCACAGTGATTGTAGTCTTTTCTTTAAGCGAAAAATGCCAAATATTTGTTGGTTGTAGCTTCTTAAATGTGAAGATTTGATACTTTTCTGTGTCATATGATAATAAACTGAATATCTTTGGATTTTGAACTGTTCATTAGATAAAACAAAAACACATTTAGAGACATCTCCATGAGGTCAACAATATTATAATGGGCATTCTTCACCATTTTCTGACATGTTCTGAACACAACTAGAACATATCAGGCAGCTTGATTGACAATGAAAACAATCATTAGCTGCAGCCCAACTCTAAACTCAAATAAAGTTCAATTTTACACCTAAACTTAACCATCTCAACGCGTTTTACTGTACCCGAAACTGGAAATAATGTGAGAAAAGTGACGGTGAATGCAAGTGGAGCAGTAAATGTAAAGGACAGGCTACAGTTTGTCAGCTTCTCAAAACCAAGAAAAGTCCCGTCTTTTTGTTTCCCCAACTGCTGGAAAAGTGAAGCCTAAGTTAGTGACAATGGGTTATCCTAACCTGACCTGACCAGGCCCACACCTGCTATTCTCATTTCAGTGAAAGCAGTCAACCTGATGGGGAAACACTCGATTGTTGCCCAGAAACTATTAAACACATCAATGAGCCACACTGTTGTACTGTAACCTGCTGTTTTAGGAAATATTTAGCTTTTTTTAGGCACAAAACACGAACAAACTTTATATTTGTGTGTACGCTGAGGGCCACAGACGGGGTCGGGAAGTCGGAAAGTTTTAAGAGACAGATTAATGCGTGTTGGTTTTGGTCTTTGGCCTTTTGTCTTTAACCCCACCCAATCACAGCGTTTCTGTTAGGATCAATTATTATTTTGTGCCCATTTCCTCCATAGGCCCACATTGGGAGTTAGCAGTCATTAAGACCACAGTGCATGGGTTATTAACTATTCAAAATTGGGAGGAAAGGCAGAAATATGCAAAGAAAATGCTAATATTAGCTATTTTTCACTGTGCTTTAAGCTTGTATGTCTTGTCTACTGTATAAATCTAGCATAGACAGGAACTCACTGTTTTAATCACTGAGTCATAGGAAACTGCGGCGTATAAATGGCTTCCAGATATTTCCATGGTTAATTACCTACTGTGAATGAACAGAGAGAAACCTTTTAAATCCCCCTTTTTTGCCTGCTGTTTTTCTGCCGTCACGGTTTTTTCCCTAAAAGAGCAAGATCACTGTGTGCCTGAGGTTAGGGTCACTTGGATACACTGTGGCTTCACAGTCAATATTAAAGAGGTATACATGCAGGATGTGCACAGTCAGCAGTTGAATCTCCACCCCCCTCACCACCTCCACCCCCAGGAGAGGTGCACGGGGGTTATGGGAAACAGGTGTGGCTGCTTTTTTACCCTCCAAGCCTTATTTGTTTCACTCATTCAGCTGTCAGGTGCTTATAATGTTTGAGATGAGCACACAGTCAGTTGTATGCATTGACACCCCCCCCTACCACCCAAGTGGGAGATTATTTACACCCACCAGTCAAATAGTGGGCCATGCTGAGTGCAGTGTGTAAAGATATCAGTGGTGTTGTCTCATTTACCAGCGACATGCAGTATGCTGTCAGTGATGGAGCGAATCTCTCATTGCCTTTGTCACACCCGTGATTCGGGATACTTCATCTGCTCTCTGCGTCCAGCCTGGATGTAAAGTTATCTGCATTCAGTGGCGAGCTGTCAGTATTACACACAAACCCACATCCTACTTCCCAGCACTGTTTTTTATCTAGTCTCCAAATGTGTGATATGTGTTGAGAAGGAGAAAAAAAAGACGAAAAGAGAACAAAAAGAGCAAAGTCACTCTGCCACAGTACTGGCATTTGTTAATAACGTGTTTAATCTCTTCCTGGAAAGTTAATCAACTCATCGCTATTTGAAAGGAAGCCTCTATCAACAAATAACCATTTGTACAATTTAACTGAATCAAAGTAGTGGAAAAACTGAAAGCAATAGCACTTTACTACTCCAAGATCACAAGTCCAAAAACCATAAGTGAGCAGGAAATGTTCACTGCATGCATTATTTACTATAATGGACTCGCTCACGAGCGGCGGTCCAAAGCGGTCGAATTGGCCCGGCCAATCTCGTTAGTCAGGGTACAGTTTTAACATTGCTGTATTTCATTCAGAAAGACTTACGTCACTAAATGCAGACTGTTTGTGACAGTTTGTGAAAAATAAACAACAGAAAATAGAAAGAGAGAAAGAAAATAAAAAGCTAGACTAAAATAGAGCATGAAATATAAGAGTGCAGCATAAAATAATGATTTGCGTTAAAATCGTTAAAAGAACATATAGTACAAATGAAAGATTAAAATTTAAAGTGCTTTAAAAGAGCTCAATCATAAGCACAGGAAAAGAGAAGTGTTTTTAACCTGGATTTTAAAATGTTCACAGTATCGATATATTGGCCAATAATCTTATATGTACAGAATATTTAACATAAACACACTTCTCAAATGTGATTATCACACAACACAAAGACAAAGATATGTAATGGATATTGATATATTACAGTTTAACAATAAACTTTATTGTATAAAGTTCACTGGGAATTTAATACAAATGTTTTAAAAACACAGAAAAAAACATACATATATTAAACTTGTTGTCTAATATGCATAATATTCTGCCTATATAACTTTTAAAATATGTAAAAACAAATATCGGCACATATTGGACAACATATTTGCATTAACCAATGTATCTGAGATAGGCCAATATCGGCCTATAATATCGGCTGTCTGATATATCGGTCGGGCTCTAGTAAGCACTCTGATTTGGCTTGATAAGCAGCTCTGCTCTTTGATGCACATATATTGCAGTGATGTCTTGAATGGGGACTTTGCACAATCCCTGCTGGTATTCTGCCAAATTATCCTGTACCCCCCATACACACACACTTAAGTTTCCATGCTCCTGTTTTAGTTGCTCCCTTTTATTTTGAAACACTAGCTGTTGTTTAATAAGACCAAATAGACTACATGCTTAGTTACTGTTTAGTACTGATGAAAGAAATTAAAATAAACAGTATATTATCTTTTTTTAGTATTCACTATCACACAGTAGAAGAGTCATAGATTACTGCACACCGCTGACAAACATGATAGTTCAATGTGGTTGCTATTTTTGCCTCTACTTGGATTGCAAAAAGGCTCGTAACAAAACAAGTGGCCAGTTCTATTTAGGGCTGGAAAACAATGTTGGAATATCAGATATTGCATGGATTGCATTGCATCTTAAGCTGTTACAGCAACAGTAAATGGGGGAGGAGGCCTTTTTATGTTCTCAAAATATTGTTCTTTAAAAATCCAAGTGAGCCTCATATTATGAGAACACTTTGTCAAATCAGACAAGTAACATAAGTCTTCAGAAAAATACACTTGGATGTTTTTTTATTGGCTTTTTTTTGGTATTTTTAACTAATTGAATCTTTGTGGATATTGTATATTTAGGAAGGTGTGGACCTCTCATTTCTACCCAGTATTTATCCCTAATACAGATCTGACTTCCTTTATGACATTTTGTCAATATTCCTCCTTTTGAATAAAGAGATACAAAAGTTGCACAGGATGTAGGGCGTACAATTTCATCATAGCCAGAGGAGTGGGCGAAAGGTTCCTCCTGGTATGCTGTGAAATAGGCTGCATGTATCTTGTGGCTTTCTATGAGGTCACTATACATGTCAGCTGGGTTTTTTTTGTTTTTTTGTTAATACTCTGTGTCCCATGTGACCTTTGCACCAAATCTCCCACTGCTCCCACTGTTCAAAGTGGGTGGTAAGTGTAAATCTGGAGTGCCACTTTAATCTGTTGCAGAAACAGGGTGAGAGTAGGTGCCGGGAAAAGTGGGTGTGCCGGGAAAATGAACTTCCCTCTGACCATGATAATGTTGGTGGAATGCCACACTAACCCAAACTACTGTTTTTATTGACCGCTGGTTACACACAACTCAGAGGGTTTTTTGTTGGGCTGTTGCACTTCCTCCACTGTAGTCGAGTGGGGATTGCTGACATGTGCAGTGATGTTGATTGCTTGAGAATGCCCAAAGTAGGGATGTCCCGATCCGATATTTGGATCGGATCGGCCGCCGATATTAGCAAAAAATGCATATCAATATCGGATCGGCCTGCACGGGAAAATCCCGATCCGGACTCCCGATCCAGTTTGTTTTCAAAACTCCGGTCCGTGTTTTCCAGCGCACCACTGTAGGTAATCCATTCCAGTTTTTTTCAGCTTTCCCCCCCAAATCCGGTCCGCGTTTTTCAGCACACCTAGCGACATGTCCAGCGTCCCACTATTTATTTTCTACTCAGCTTTTTTGTGTGTTTTGTTTTTTTAATACAGTTTACAAAATTGTTTGCACTGATGGCTTTGTAAGCCTTGGTTTACACTCTTGTTGTTCAAGAGCAGAGCACTGATGCCAATTCAGTTTGTGTGATTAATTGACTATTTATTATTTTGTCTATTTTGTGTTTATTTAACCCTGTTAAGAATAAACAGGTCAGCTTCTCATTACCAACCATTGTGGATTATTCAAACTAACCTAATTAAGTTGGCTAGTTGTTCTTAAGAGTAAAACCCTTTTCAACATGAGTATAACAACAAAATAAGTAAATATCTTTAATCTTTAATACATGCTTGGATCGGCCGGTATCGGTATCGGCCTATGCTAAAAGCTACAATATCGGTATCGTATCGGAAGTGCAAAAAGCTGGATCGGGACATCCCTAGCCCAAAGCACATTCCTCGATCGATCGATATCGCATCCATATTGTATAGACTATTAAAGAAGCTGTATAGATCCTCGAGGATTTAGCAAATTAAAAAACAAAATATTAGTAAAACAGCAAAGCCAAAAACAGACTAATTCAAGTAGTATCTATAACCTATAGCAAAATGTGGAACTCCCTACTTTAACTCTATATTGCTGCTTGTGTTTTGTACAGGTGATGTGGTCTGTATTTACCAAATAGAATAGAAAGCTTTATTGTCATTATGTTTTACATATAATGAGATTACAGGTGCCACTCAATTTGTGCTTTAAAGACAATAATAAACATGTCAGCCAGATAAAAACAAGACACATGCAGCTAAAAAAAGATGACATAATGGGCTATTTATTAAAAAAACAACAAAAAAACAAAAGAGATGCAGCTATAATAGCATAATATGGAGGGTATTGCACTTAATAAAATAAATAGAATTAGATAGAATAAATAAAAGCAGCGGTCAAGAGTATGGCACAGGATTATTGTGTGTTCAGATCAATGTATATTAGCTATTTGAAGGATATATATAGTGTTAAATACACAACATTTACACAAATAATCATCAAGTCTTATACCTGCAATACACAGACTCCCTTCTGTCACTATTCAATGAATATGCAGTCACAATTCAAAAATTCCTGTTGTCTTCCTGCCGACTGTGAAACTTTTGTCCTCCAGGGTCGAAATTGACCCAATCTGGTTTGACTTTTTATAAAGTATAAGTTATAAATTATCACCCAATTCTGGGTTAGACGTTTTTAGCCAACTTCATTCCAACTTATTACCACAGGTTTTACACATATTTCTGGAAATTATGGTCAATAGACCTCATTTAAATGAAATTATACCTCATTTTTGGGTAAACGTCCTCTTGGGTCAAAATTGGTCGATGCACAACAGGAAGGCTACCATAGTTTCCTCTATATTCATTCACTGCTGAAGAATTATGAGTACCGCTGCTAATATAACATTTTCATTAGTATCAAGGTGCTACTGATTTTCACTTTGCACCATAGCACCCTACGTTTTTGTGGAAGGATCGACCAGTTCATCAAATCCCAGAAACGTTCTACTCTTCATTCTTCAAAGAACATCTATGTAAAAGGTACCGTTGTAAGAGTAGTGTAGCTCCTTTAACCCTTACATACTGTTCAGGGTCAAATTTGACACAGTTTTACATTTGAGAGCTGTAAAAACATCATATAAACATTTCTAAGCCAGACTTTTCCCTAAATGTGACACAGCTTACAAAAATGCATCTTTTTTAAAATTTTATGCAGCTGATACACTATTTTTGTATATGTAAATGTACAAATTTGATTGTTTGATTTCATTGTTTATTTAGAAATTTAAAACATGTTGTATTCTAAACAGAAAAATCTCACTTAACAGCTTCCTTAAGGATTAATCCAACATTTATTAATGACTGATGTTGAATTTATGACTAATTATGAGTCAGAATATGAACAGTATGTGAGCGTTAGGGAATAGGACCGTGATTGATCGCCAAAAAAGTGACAGTGAAACGTGAGCGGAGCAGAGGAAAATGTTAGCAGTAAATTGTCAATCTGTCAGTAAATGTAAATTACAGGCTGCAGTTATTCAAGACCCAAGTTTCATCCGTTGTTTTCTCATCTGCTGGAAAAGTGAAGTGGGTTAGCCCCAAAGTTAGCAATGATGGGTTAGCCTAACCCCTCGCCAGGCTCACTTAAGGCGGACTGACCTGTAAAGTGGACTAGTCATTCTCATTTTAGTGTCAATCTCAGTCGTTCCCTAAACAGAGAAGTGCCTAACTGTTGAGTGTCTCCCAGGTTTTACTCAGCAAACCCTCTCCCACCACCGCTACTGCCACCCCAAAGCAGTCAACGTCAGGGGAAACACTGACTAGACATAGCAAATAGAGTTACATAACTTTACATACAGCATAAATAAGAAGAGAACATGCTGGGTGGATCTAGCACTTCAAACAAAGCTTAACCATTTTTTATGATATCAATAAAAATGGTGATAAATACTGATGATTGTTCTTATAGCCTGTCATACTTAAAAATAGTGCGGTTGTATAAAATGCTGTTATTACTATTAGCTCCAGCTCTGTCACACTAATAATGTGATATAAATCAGTGTCACTTCCAGAAAATAAATGTGTAGTGTATGTAGTGTACGTGTGACAGTCACTGACATGTTGTATATCCTTGAAAAATACATGGTGGCAGATGAAGGCGTCATGCAAGAAATCTAAAATTGGACAATCATGGGAATCATTTTAAAGGAAAACAGTCCCGTTCCCTCTGGGGTCTCTGTGGCGTGTGGGAAACTATGTTTCCATTATGTTAGATCAGCCTAATGAAAGTACAGTAGCCCATTTAGACTCAGTCAAGGGCAGTGAAGTTTGTGATTAGTAGAGAGCCCTTCCTCTCTTCTCTGCAAAGTCCCACCCACCCCCACCACCACCACCCAACAAGGGCTGGATCTATTTTGGTCCTAATGAATGAAAATTATGCTTAGGTTTGTAAGATTTTCTATCAGAAAATTACAGTAATTTTACAAACTTAGTTTTAATTTAGAGAATCAGTCTGTGCTTATAACAGTGTGTTATTCTTGAACGGCATCTGTCTCGTAAGTGTGTTTTTTATAATGCACATTTGTGGGTTATACACTTGATCATTGTTGATACGGTGTGTGGTACAAGGAAAAGCATTTCTCTCCGCTCTCCTAAAATGTTTGGGAGCACAGTTGTAGGGGACATGTTGGTGGGCGGCGTCATTTCAGGAGGGGAGCAGTGAAGCAAAGTTGAGCAGATGTCCAACACTTAATCTTTTATTATGAGGCTGCTGTAGAGAGGTAGACTTTCATGTCAGCACATCATGTCAGTTTGGCCTTTGTTTTTCTTGATGGTAGATTTCAGAAGTTGCTGTGAATAATTTATTGAAATAAATTAAACAAGGCTAACTTGTTTATATAGGAAGTGTCTTAACATTTTGTGGCTGTTAGCTTTTTTAGACATGGAAATGGGTTTTCTGAGAACGCCCAGCCTCCTAAAAAGGGACAAGAGTGGTTTGCAACTTCTAACAGTGCAAATTTCAACAGCACCGTGGCACAATGTGGCATGTAGTGCCCTCTCTATTAGCACTAACATGTCAAGATGTGATACACTTAAGCTCTAATTGAGAAAAACAAAGTTATCTTACTTTCGAGGCAAATTGAAAAATGCCTCTCCTTGCCTCCTGTAACAGCCTGTGCCTTTTTCAGGGTCCTTGCGGATCCTTAAAAAGTCCTAAAATGTCTTAAATTTAGTTTTTGATATTCAAGGTCTTAATATGTCTGGAATTGTAGGCGTTAAGTCATTACATTTGATTTGAGCGTAATTATATTTGTTCAGTTTATGTTATTTATCATTATTTTCTGATTATTTTACAAAACCAACCAATCAACTTATTAATTAAAGCAAAAAATAATCAGCAGAAAAAATTTGCTCCATTTCAACCCACTACCACATTAAAATCCTGCTTTTGCATTATTATATGTTTCATAATATATTGTGCATGAACAGTCACTGTGACACTTTTCTGCATTGAATACTTGCTTGAAAAAAACATTACATTTGTACTTAAAAAGTGTGCAGATATCCTGCTTTTTACAAATAATCTTTCCCCTTTTATTCCATAAATGCACATAGCCAAATCTACCTGCGTTGAAAAAATAACACGGCTGCCATCTCTCAGTCCGTGTTATTGTGCGCACAAACTAAAAATACTACAAACCCACACAACAAACAATAACAAGTCTCACACAATAAGGCGGGACGCTGTAGGAATGTTTGTGTTTCTTCGGTACACAGAAGCAGACATTGTCCTTCACGAGTCCTACAACTGTGGCTGCAGCTGACTCTGATGAGAGGTTGTAACCTATCCTGACGCTTTGTATGTCAACACCATTGATCTTTTTTTTTCTTTTTAAGCAGCGATCTTTAATCAAATGTGACTCGGACGAGAAGGGCAAAGAAGTCCACGCTGCTACGGGGGGGAGCAGAGAGAAAAGGGTTTTGAAGAGGACAGTGACATGTAAATGAGGCCCGTCCGCCTCTTTTTTTAAAGGCCTGTCAGCCAGTGTTTGTCTCCACCATGAATTAGCCCACTAAAAAAACCTCACACCCTCACAGGGTACAATGCTAGGAAGGAAAGGGGGTAGATTACAGCTGGTGTAGGGAATAATGTTTTTGTCACACTGCACAAATATTCCTTACGATAAAGACACGCTATAAAACATAAACCACTTAGACTATCCTGTCTTTAACTGATGGAGTCAGAGTAGTAGGTCTCACAAAGACAAAGCAAAGACTATGTTAGGCGTATAGACATTGTGCGATTTGTTTTTTCCTCTTTAGATGGTAACAATACCAAACAAAGGGCTTTACACTGCCTATTGACTTCAGGGTTGGCATGGTATAAAGGTACAGATCACTCAGAAAAAGTAAGAGAGACAGAGTAATGTGAATCTCCATTTCTTCAATTTCTTTAACTAATGTGCAATTTTCCTTTCTTTTACTTATCTTCTCGGAGGACTTGGACCAGGTCAGGATTTGTTTATGTTGTTGTGGGCTCTTAAAGTCCATTGAATAATTGATTATTTTACGACTAAATGACACAGTCATTTATTGGATTGGGTTTGGGTGCTGCTCTGTGTGAGGTTGGCAGAGTTTTTAAGATGATAAAAATAGTTTGTTATCCAACCACAGAAAACGTGTTAATGGACGTTTAGAATTGTGACCTTGATAATCAGATGGAGGTTTAATAGCTAATGTTGCGATTGGCCTACATGAGACTAAGGGACTTTAGTGCCTGGAAGGAGTATGAATTACTGAACTCATTAAACAGTGATGAAACACTGCCCTTCAGCCTGGACCTACCCCCCTACATACATTTGAAAATTAGTGAAGCGAGAAAGAGTGTGAGGGTTGGACTAACACTTCAGAGAGGGATGGAAACAGCCGGTCCCCCACCCCCTCCATGGGAGGTAGACTTTTTTGCCCACTGCCTGGAAATCTTGAGTATGATGTCACCACCAGGACAGCGTGTTTAATGCCTAATTTAATCCAGTAAATGAAAGGCTGAATGCTATTTTGAATTTTGAAATTCATTGAAATGTTTGCAGTTAAGCAGCAATTAAGTTTTAATATTCCTTCAGGAGATAAAGTAACCATTAAGATTCCCAGCATATGGTCAGTTCATCCAGATAACGCCTACTTGGAAAGCTGCACAGATGTTGTCGGAGCAGCTGGCTGCTGCTGCAGACGCTGGCCGGCTGAGACGTCAGCTGTTTGTCTCAGCTGATCTGACAAACTGCACTGGGTCACAGCAGCTATGTGAAAGCTGACCATGTGGCATCGTAGCACATCAGCTGGGTCAGTAATGAAATATCATATCAATAAATTGTGTCTCTTAAGGTTTACTGTGTTGCAAAAATGGCATCAATTAATGAAAAATGGTGCATGTTGTTTCACCATTTGTGAGTTCTGTGACATTTGATGATTTTCACCTACGCCAGGGGGGGCATGTGTGTAACTATTTAGTTAGAATTATGTAGTAACTTTTCTCCGTGGTGCAACAGCTTTATTTGTAATTTACCACCGTCTCTAATGTTTCCATAGCATTTTCATATCTTAACAATGCCATAGCACAGGTTCACTGTTATCATTAAGCTTTACGGTATATTCAGTGAGTGATAATGTGTGTGTGTGTGTGTGTGTGTGTGTGTGTGTGTGTGTGTGTGTGTGTGTGTGTGTGTGTGTGTGTGTGTGTGTGTGTGTGTGTGTGTGTGTGTGTGGAGAGGGGGGTGATATGCTGCCCCCTATTTATATAGAATTATGAAAAGATTTACTGTCATTATATTTGACACACAGGACTCACACGCAGCTAAAAAAGATGACCTATTTGTTTGGATCAGGAAGCCAATTCTTACACATTGATCTTTTAAATAAACCACCTGGTTAACCAAATTTATTCAGGAGATAAAACTAAGCTGAATGTAAAATAGTGACCCAAACCTTCTGTAAGTTATACACCAACTTTGACCCACTGCGTACCAGTACACCCAGTATTCATGTGTTATGAAATGTAATAACTAACATTAAAAGTGTGCTAAGATAATCCTACTAAACCGTTTGCTTGTCGACAACGTGCCCGATCATATTTTTTTGGGCTGGTTTGACTTCGTTGTAGCTTTGTTGCTATGTTCCTAAATTTCAACTGTTGCTTTAGAGCAGTGTTACTGTAACTAATAGCGACGACGATCAAAGTAGAAATAAAATGCAGAAAATGTAAAGTCGTTATAAATTAAGTGTATATTACATGTATGTGCTTCTAAAAGTGGTTTTGAGTCATGGTCAGCACCATCTGTCAGACTGTCATTACTTGTCATTGTAATGATATGAGTTTGTAAAAATGATCATTCACACAGTTTTTCCCTCCATCCACAATATGCCTGAGTTTCCTCTCAATAGCCGCCCTATTTTCCGGCTTTGTGTCCTCATTCATTTCTGAATGCCGAGCACTCAGCGTTTCCTCTCGCTGTAGTTCTAAACCACACTCCCTCCTGCACAGATCTCATGTCTGCATTCTTCTCCTGTGAGGTCTTTTTAGATCAGTCCCTCGTGAGTGCTGTTTGACATGATAATCTATGCATGGAGTTTGTCTACATGAACATGACATATTGTCTATTTTGTTGCAGCTTGTGAATGTTTTGGCCTCGAATCCGTCTCGTCTCACGCAGTCCTGACATGCACCGCAGGCAGGCCTCGCTGAGAGGATCTCTAGCCAGGAGACAGCCTCCTCCTCTAGGGAGGTCAGGGCTGAAGCTAGGTCAGGTCTGAGTAGGTGGAGATTTTGGCTCATCAAGTGGCCGACGTGGAGTGTTTGAGCCAGTTGCCAGGCAAAGAGGAAGGTTTTGATTTTAGCATTGCGTCTTTTCGAGCAGCTTGTCGCAATTAGTGATGTCAGCAGGGAGAGAAACAAATATGAAGCATTTCTTCAAAGGGGCAGGCATATCCTTCCCATGAGTTCATTCTTTCCTCGGGTTTCTCAAGGAAAATGGGGGCAAAAGTGCAGCCCACTCCTATTCAGTCAGTTAACTTTTGCAGCGGAGGGCAGTTCCTGTTCTTTTGCGGGCAGGGTGTCACATTTAAGTCGACTAAATGAGTTACATCCAAACAGTGACGAAGCATAAACCGAAATACAGTTTTCATGTGAATCCTGTTAAATTCTGAACATGATAAGACTAATAACCAATAATCAAACTATTGACAGTCCTGAGCTCATGTCTCGGCTCTGCAGCTGTACGTTTATTTCCTTTATGAAACAGCATGATAACTTTCTCTAAGGCACTGCTTACATTTCATTTGCCTGCAGTATTTTAGATAATATTTCACGGTGCTCTAGTTTGCGAGCGCTGGCCGTGTTCTTCATGGTCTCTGCTCGCAGTGCCAAGTTTCCCCACTCTCCTCCTGGCTGTAGGTATCCCATGCAGAGGCCATCTGTCTCTCCTCCCCTAATGTTAAGGGTGGAGTCCACTGTAAGCACACCCCACCCCCCCTTTTTTTCTGTCCCTGCTTTCCTACTTAGTCCCAAATACTCACTGTAAAACAAACAGAACATAGCATGGATGGAGTTCAGTTTCTCCGTGTGCTTTGACAGGCCTGAAAGCTGACACAGTGAGATAGACAAACTACGTACGGTAACATTTGGAGTGTCGTGTCAGGTAGCTGCAGTATGCGGAGCATGTTCGGGGGAGAGAAGCCCGGCCTGAGACACGTGTCTGCAATCTGCATGCATCAACACAATGTCACGCATGCCAAACATGTTAGTTTACTACACAGGCAACCAGTGTCTGATCTGTATCATCTATCTACTGCAGATATTCATTCTTACATTTGTATTCCTCTTCTGATTAGACAGTCTATTTGTAAATATTTATCTCGCAGTCAAGTTTTTTTGTCACCGCGGTGTAATTTTGGTTTATTTTTTTTGTAGAGCAGAATAACCGAGGGAGGTGAAATAGTAAGGTGACAACAAACAGCTGTCGAGTCATGTCAGATTGGTGTGAAGCGGAGAATGCAAAACGCACACAGCTCTCTGACCCTGATTCTCCCCCACACCAGCGCACCCAAAGGACTCTGGCAGACGCAATACAAACACAGGGCAACACATGCACTGCAAAGCGCATTATGGCACAGTGAGGATTTCTTTTTTCTTTTCTTTTTTTTAGACCGGCTCGTGAATCAGTGATCTGGGGGGGAATGTAAACGGAGCCCAGAATTATTGTGTTGAGATGTGTCTTTTCCAAACGACTGGTATATTAGGCAGTGCGGGTTAAATACTTTAGGTAAATAGGTTAAAAGCCTAAATACAGTGTATGGAGCTGTACTGGATTAATTTGCACAGTAATTCAATAAGCACAAGGAAAATATTTTGAAAATGTGGGTCAGGCCTAGCAGAGGAAGAAACAAATAGGAAAGCCTCAGCAGGGTTTCCACCAGTGTATTACATGCCCGGCGGCCCACCGGGTCTTCGTTGACTCCCAGCCGAGCCGAAGCATCAGGGAATATTTTTTAATGCATTTGTGAGACGCTTTTTAAAAAACTAAAACGTGTCATCCAAATTCCCCAAAAGTCATGCTTACCATCCAGTTGAAGAGAGTTAACCCTGAAGTTAGTGACAACTTCAGTTCAGGCTCATGCTCTCTACCCCCCTCTCCGCACACCCCCCACGTACACACCCCTTCCACCCCATCTCCACCCCTTGGGTCTAACAACTTTTCTAGCGGAAACCCTGCCCGTGTATTATAGCACAGCAGGAAACTTCACAACACAATGCAACATACATTTAGGTTCCAGCAGCCATTCAAACAAAATGCCTGAGTCTAAGACGCATGATCACACACTTATTCCTTACTTTTGGAAGAGAGAGAGAGAGAGTGTGTGTGTGTGTGTGTGTGTGTGTGTGTGTGTGTGTGTGTGTGTGTGTGTGTGTGTGTGTGTGTGTGTGTGTGTGTGTGTGTGTGTGTGTGTGTGTGTGTGTGTAATCACTGAAATTACAGGGGACGTAATGGAGCACAGGGAGCCTCAGCCTCCTTGGCTATATTCCTCACAAACCAAGATAGCATTGCTGTGGCTTACCGCTCACATTCATGCCAAAGACTCAAAATATCAGCCAGCGGACCACTTTTATAAGCTTTACTCCATACACATTCGAGACTACGTACAAAGTGGAAATTTATAGCTCCCAAATATAGTTTACTCCAACTGCAACCATGTCAAAGAAAACTGAGATGTATGGTTTAAATATTTTGAATGAAATCAACCTTTTTACACTTTTATATGTAAAATAAACGCTTTCACTAGATTTAATGTGAATTTACTCTACAATTTAGTCTTGACCGGTGTTGTAAATCCTCATATAGCCACTTTAAAATCGAAGTGTTTCTATCAATGACTCATTTGTGTTATTGTACTCTCACACACACATACACACAAAAAAAAAAAAAAAAACTGAGCCTGTGATGGATTTTTTTATTCCCTTCACAGTTGCAGACACAACCTGTAATTTAGGATTTATTTCAGGTTAGTTTTCCAAGATATAGTATTCATTCCTACCAAGCTTGTTGTTTTTTACTCTATCAACTTTAATATATAGTCCACAAATTATTAGCATGAAATGACATCATTTTTAATGTTGTTTTTTTCTTTCTCTTTTTATTTAAGTTAAAGCGTAAGCGTTTTTTTTCGCTATATCGTGTCTACTACAAAATGTAAATGTCATCATCCTCAAAAAAAACTGTAGTGGGCTTAACTCAAATTAAAGAAGAGCTGACAACAGGGTTTCTCCCATATTTTTGCCTCCTCCTTTTGCCTTTCCGACCGGGAAACTCCTCAACATTTATCATGAATAATCTTCTTACACGCTGATCCATAAAGTTTTGCATGTTTGTCTGACATTACCCATGTTGCCAGATCGTCTGCGAAACACAATCTACACACATGGCGTACAAATTTAAACCCATCTGTCACCACAACCTCCGATTCTAGGGGCGTGTGCACAGCTGCTCCCTGCGCAGGCAGTCCTTCCTGCTGTCTTCCATCCTCCTCCCTCTGCTGCTGATGTGAGTCCCTGCCTGCAGGTACCGCTGCTAGAGAGAGGAGGGTTTGTCTCAGCCAGCAGCGAAATTTACAAGAATTTGCCAAATTTTAAGATATACGTGGCAAAGTCAAATAAACATTCAGGCTACATAGAGACAGCTTTCCTGTTATTGAAATAAGTGGTTGTGTGAAATATACTGACAGTGGATGGGATACTGGAGGCAAAGCTGTTGAAAATCTAGTTTTTCAACATGTTTATCCATATTTATGTAGAACAGGTGGTTTGATCATTTACTTTATCTTCCCCCCCAACCTTTACACCACCCAAAAAAAGCCTCCCATATTTTGTGACCTAAATGTTGGCGGGTATAAATTAAGGGCCTTATAAAAAGAAGGAATAAAACCATCAAATTGCAACGTTTTGTTTCATCTCAGTCCAGGGCCGTTTTTTTTGTTTTCCTGCTTAAAAGGTGCTCTGATAATTAGCGAGAGAGAGAGTCTGAGTGTCCTGCGGTGAATGTGTGTTGCTAATTAAGAGGGAGAGCTGAGTGGCGCACAGATGAAGTCTGCTCCATTTTTTTTCCAACCAGGAATCCAATCCATGTCTGAAACAAATAATGGATGTTAGTGTGACTCTGGGAGGACTTGTAATATTAATGATGAGTGATGGGAATGATTTCATGACTGCAGCTTGTAGAAAAATAATCAAAACTTTAATGAAAATATATGTTGGACGGCCGCGTTGATGTAGGGATCAAAGTTTGAGTTTGTTATAAAGAAAAACTGAGATATTGTTGGTCTATGTTTCTTTCAGTTGGCGCTATCTGAAGTGCTCTAGTAATAACAAAACACGTGTAATCCCACTAAGACGCACCACATCGCATGAGGATACACCACTCTCCTATTTCCCAACATCAACACGACACTCCTCGACTACGTGACGCTCATGAGAAGCAGAGGTTTTTTTTTACACCCTCATTCACTTCATCTCGTCTGTTGCTAGCACGTCTGCTTCAGTGGGGTTGTAGCTTTTACAGGAGGGAGCTATTATGGTAGAGCAGGAGAGTGAAAGAAAAAGGCACTTTTGCAGCACTTTCATGATTTTCTCATGTAGAAAAATCACATTTCCATGTTTTTCTTGCAAAAACTATAAAATGCAGTACAACTTTAGCAGACCTTTTTCCTGTCATCTAGATTTTAATTCACCGACAATTTTCTTCCACCGCAAGACACCAGAGAACAAAAACTGTAATCTTTGAATCAAGTTTAATTATAGTTGCAACAATGGGGTGTTCCCATTGTTTATTTGAATCTAATCTCTGTCCCTTTCTCCCAGCAGGTGTGAGCAGTAACCAGGTGATTGTTCCTGAGAAAGTAGACGCGGTGCTGGGGAAGAACATTACACTGGGCTGCAGGATAGAGGTGGGCTCCAACCTCAGTCTCACGCAGAGCTCCTGGGAACGTCGTCTTCCTTCAGGCACCATTACCTTGGCAGTGTTCAACCCCGAATTAGGAATCTCCATCTCTCAAGAGTACTCCAAGCGCATCTCCTTCGTTTCCCCCTCCATACGAGATGCCACCATTGTCCTTGAAGGAGTTGGCTTTGCAGATGTCGGCTCCTACACCTGCAAAGTGGCGACGTTTCCTCTGGGAAATACACAAGCATCGGCCTACGTTAATGTAATAGGTAAAGTAGACCTGTGTCACTCTCATCTTCATTGTGTTGAGTGCTTTCTCATGCTGTCTTTAATCTCACGTTTCAAAGCAGGACATTTGAGGCTGTGATTGAGCAAAACTTAAGTGTAGGAATAATACCGCCTGAATCCACCTAGCTCTAAAATAACTCCCTTGTCAGACAGTACAGTACATTTTAATCTCTGTAGCAATCTGCAGCTGTACACAATCTTGCAATATGGTCCCACTCATCTCACTCACCCCCCACACACCCCCGTCAATCACTCTGAAAAAGTGCTTAGTCGCTCCTTTTTTTTGTCACTATAACTTCTTAGAAATGTTTCATCTTTCCTCAATAAGGCCCATTATGTATTTATGCAAGATGCAGTCTACAGCATGTCCTCTCCCAAACACATTAACAGAAAGTACGACCAGTCCCAACATATTGCAACTAAGTTGCATGCAACAACAAGTTAATTGTAGGGCGTGATACACAGTAACTCTCATGAAATTTGGTTGCATTCAATCAGGCTGCATGGGAAAAGTTTCATATGTAGTGCTGTTCTTAATTCTACAATACGCAGATGTTTCCCTTTAGGTAGTGAAGGTTGTTGCTCTCTATCCTCGGCCCCAGCAGTTGTCGCTAAACTTGAAAAGTTGTCATCCATCTCAGGCTGTGTAATCAGCATTTGTAAAGCTCTCAGGAGCAATGAAGGAGCAGATGGTGCACTCTGCAGCTTAACAAATATGCAATAAAAAAATACTATACTTTGGGGTATTTAGCATTTCCTTTCTGTGATAACCCTGACGAAAAGCCAAGAAAACTAGGCCACCATATTTAATAAATACATAAAAAGACTTTAATTATTGCTACTTGTATGAGTGAAAACTATTATTTTCCTCCAGGTATTACAAACGTGAAGTTATACAGTCTGTGAAGACGTGTGCACATTCATATCTGACACTGTAAGAGTTCCTCCTCTCTGAGAGTCACGAGCGTCGAATTTTATCTCTGGTCAGCGCATGTTTCAAGACCTGAATGGTTGTTGGATTGCTCTCAGGCAGTGCTGATAGAAGGAGATTGCACTGCAGGCAGTAGTTTCTCATCTCCCTCGAGAGAACGAAGAAGACTCTGATGACTAATGAGTGGTACATTAAGTGCTGCTGCGACAGCCACAGTGTCTGGGACCTCAAAGAGTTCAATTACACCTTGCTCTCCTCTCTGAGCAGCTTCTCAGGTGTGTTTTTTTTTCGCATTAACACACCTATACACAAACACATGCTTAGGCTTTCTTCACAATTCAGATGTAATTAGGGTGTGATTACAGTAGAAATGTATGTTCTCGGCAATTTGATACATTACATGTAGGAATTAGGTTATCCCATAGGGTATTTTTCTTACAATTACAAGACCTCAACTCAGCAGATTCAAGTTCCCAAAGCTGCGATGAGAAGTGGCTTCTTCATCTCTGCTCGTATCTTTTTCACAAGACTGTTTTAGAGAGAGAATGAGGTGCAACAGCGGCATCCCGCATCGGTTATTTAGTTTGTGCTCATTTCACAGTTTTGATCTGGGAATTAAGTCGCAACACACATCACTGTAATTAATAGGTGCAGTGGACATCACACTTCCTAAAAACTATACAAATAATTAAAAACGTATCACAGGACACTTGGAATGATAACAAATGCTTCCACACGGGTGCACTGCATGGTACATGCACTGTGACAGGTATAAAAATTCTGATCAGGCCCAGTTGATACTGATTTCGAGGAATAGATCTAAGAAAGAGGGTTTATTGTTGGGGTACTGATGGCAGGAGCTTCAGTCACAAAGGCTCAACTGGCTGCTGCTTCAATAGGAACAGTGACTAATGTGACATCTGCTCTTTATATCTATGGGAAAGACATCAGTAAATAGGGTCAGAAATTGTGGTGGACAGCGCACATTTGATGACAGCGGTGCGCATGCATTAGTGCGATATGTAGGAAGAAGCAAAGGAGCAGCTCTTCCTCAGGTGAATGAGGATGTCAGTGCAGGCTGTGATCAGACTGTGTCAGCAAGAACAGTTGACAATTACACAGAGAGGGATATTATAATAGGGCTGCAGTGCATAAACCGCTCATTACAAAGATGAATGCACATTTGAGAGCTCATGGTGTAAAAGACAGGCACTGTTCTACAGAGATGTGGAAAAAAGTGATATAGTCATCACCATCGACAAGGGGGAGAGGGCATGTGTCGAGTACACCAAGAGAACGAAGGTCTGAATGTTTGACCCCCTACAGTGAGGGGATCCGGTGGCTCTGTTATGCTGTGGGGTACATTTTGCTGGCGTGGCTTGGATCCACATGTCCCCTTAGAGAGAGGGATCACTGCAAATTAATACAAAGTTGTTCTGAGTGATGACCTTTATGTTATGATGAAAAATATCTACCTGGGAGTGGTCTCTTCCTGGGTGACAATGGAAGAGACCCCCATCCATAAGGTGTCGTGGAAAATGTCCTGCAAATACTTAAAACTCAAGAGACAGGCACACAAAAGCAATGAGGGTTGAAGATGAATATATATGAATAGATGAGTCAGGGGTAAGTAAGAGGTTCAATGGCTTTTTTTAGTAGTTCCTGAGGATACAAAGTCTTACAGGATTGGTTGTCAGACCTACTGCTATATATATAAAATATAAAATAAATATACACCTAACACAAGCACAAGCCCACACACATCTCACCCATACCCATGACCACATACACATTCATACCCGTACCCATAAAACTTAAAATAAGATATAAAATATACAGTGCATCCGGAAAGTATTCACATCCCTTCACTTTCCCAACATTTTGTTATGTTACAGCCTTATTCCAAAATGGATTCAATTCCTTTTTTCTCTCATCTACACACAATACCCCATAATGACAAAGCGAAAAAGGTCTTTTAGAATTTTTTGCAAATGTATTAAAAATAAGAAACAGAAATATTGCATGTACATAAGTATTTACACCCTTTACTCAGTACTTTGTTGAGGCACCCTTGCCAGCGATTACAGCCTCAAGTCTTCTTGGGTACAAGCTTGGCATACCTGTATTTGGGGTATTTCTCCCATTCTTCTCTGCAGATCCTTTCAAGCTCTGTCAGGTTAGATGGGGAGCGTTGCTGCACAGCTATTTTCAGGTCTTTCCAGAGATGTTCAATCAGGTTCAAGTCTGGGCTCTGGCTGGGCCACTCAAGGACATTCAGGCTTGTCCCGTTGGGCGGCCAGCTCTAGGAAGAGTCCTGGTGGTTCCAAACTTCTTCCATTTACGAATGATGGAGACCACTGTGCTCTTCTGGACCTTCAATGCTGCAGACATTTTGTTGTACCCTTCCCCAGATGTGTGCCTCAATGCAATCCTGTCTCGGAGGTCTACAGACAATTCATTTCATGGCTTGGTTTCTGCTCTGACATGCACTGTCAACAGTGGGACCACCATCATGTCCAATCAATTGAATTTACTACAGGTGGACTCCAATCAAGTTGTAGAAACATCTCAAGGATGATCAGCGGAAACAGGATGCACCTGAGCTCAATTTTGAGTGTCATAGCAAAGGGTGTGAATACTTATGTACAAGCGATATTTTTTATTTTTAACAAATTTGCAAGAATTTCTAAAAAACCTTTTTCACTTTGTCATTATGGGGTATTATGTGTAGATTGATGAGAAAAAAGGGAATGTGATCCATTTTGGAATAAGGCTGTAACATAACAAAATGTGGGGGAAGTGAAGGGGTGTGAATACTTTCCGGATGCACTGTACATTAGCCAACTAACCTATCTGAAAAGACAAGCTAAGTTGAGCTTAACCTATCAGGACACAGCACATAAGAAAATACGTCCTTATATAAGGCAGCGGTCAGAGTTCAGCATTAGTTCAGCACACATGTACAGTTTCCCCACAACAGGGACATGTAGTACATTAAAGAATATAGCAATAAATGATAAACCTCTGACGTTTCAAGCTACTTTCACAAGGGCACAATGGGTCACTGAGCGGTTTAATGAGTATGAAAGTGATGTGAATCATGTGCTGTGGCCTTCGCAGTCTCCACATCTCTGGCGGCACGTGGTGACTCAACACCTCACTAAGACTTTTTATGTTGTTTTTTCCTGTAACTTGTCATCTGTGTATATATTGGTTCACAGCTTCCTTGTTTTATTTTGTCACCTTTGTTTCTACATCTCCTGATTAAAAAAAAGAAAAGAAAAGAGGCCCAAGCACTTACGGAACAGTTAAGGAGGAAATGTGCAACAGTTTTTGAGCCAAAAGTCTCAACCAGTAAGCAATTGGAAGGAAGCAGATGAAGAAAGTATGATGGATAGTGAATGAATTTGAATGACCTTTTGTTTTATGCTGCTGACAAGTCAATGGGAAATGTACTGAGCAGTTATCGACTTTCTTAAAAACAAAACATGCACACACTTTGAGTTGAATGATTGATGTTGATAGTAAAAAGTAAAAAAATAAAAGTAGATAATTCAAGCATTCAAACTTCATTATCACACTGTGAACAGCTTTCTCCTCATTTTCTTCTTTCTTTTTGAAAGTTGTCTGCTCATTCATGTGACCAATAATGCACCTCTTTTGTTTTCTTTTTTTTTTTTGCTAAGTCATAAAATTGAGAAATTAGCCATGCAGAGATATCAAAAGTTGCTTACTCATGAAAGCTTAAAACTGAAGAGTGTTTCATTTTTCTTTTCAATCTTGTCAAATAATGTTGGACTTTTTGTTCCCAGTGTCTGTGTAGAATGTGACAGCAAGTTATATTCAATGTTGTACACTCTCATGCTTTACTATCAGCTAATGAGGCAAGACTTAGTTAACAGCTTTCTCAATAAAAAACTTGTTTTAGTGCTTGAAAGCATTGAATCTTTGTTTATTATCATCACCAGCTTTGTGCATCACAGTGTCCAAAACCTATAAGGAAAAATGTGGCTGCTGACTTCAAAACTGCCATTAATCAACCTGCTAAAGTGACTGCTTTAAATAATGAAAACTGCCAGTCTTATAGGTCTTTAGTTGATATATTTCTTAGTAAAAATGTCCAGATATGATGTATAATTATTGAACACTCAGGGGGTCCCGCTCTGACGTCAGTGTTTAGTGTGCATATGTAGAGCAGTGTGTGTGTGGGTGGGTGAGAAAGGGCCAATGCAGCCAGATCGCTGAAGGGAAATCGTTACCCTTTCCCCCCCTAAAGCATTTCCACTCATCCAAAGCGCTCCCCTCCCTTCCTGACAGCGACTCCAAATTAACACGTCTCTCTGATTTAGTCTTTTGGAGGGTTCAGCCAGCTCGCGTCCCAACATAGTGCAGCTACTGTTTATAGTCGGATGCCTGTGAGGAGGGGCAAAGAGAAGTGAGTGAAGAATGTGAGGTGGATGACTGAGGACCACGTCCCCGCCCATGTGCTGGATACAGGAGACGCCAGGTTATTTTTGGGAAATGGGGTGCCGGGAGTTATTTGAATGTGTAGTTGGGAGCTCGGCAGGGGGAGGAGGAGGGTGGCAGATGTCTTAAAGGTGATGGCCTTGTCTTGTGGATTAGGTCAGTGTGTGCCTCCACGTGCCGCCTTTAAAACTGTCACCAATCCAGTAAGTGGAACAGCTGTTAGTGCTCTTTTTAAGAGGGGATGGAGAGAGAGGAAAAGAGGAAAAAATGAACATGAGACCAGAGGGAAAGTCTAGGAATCTAGACATGTGGTGGAAGTAATGGAAAAACATATTGGTATCAGTGTCTTGTGTAACCTGTGTAGCCAGTTTACTGCGTTTCCTCTCCATTGTGGCCTCGGCAGACTCTCTTTTGTATTTGGGCTGTCCTTTTTCCTTTTTCGTCTCGCTGGACTTTCCCCAAGCATCACTTCTGACAGGTTGTGATTATTAAACAGGCCCCCGTTCGTTTATATCACAGGATAAATGGTTTCACTGCTTTGTGCAACAGGTAGAGAGGGCTGCGTTACTTTGGTCACGTCCCTCTTTCATGGATCTGTTTTGCCTCTCCGTTATGGCGAAACCTGCTATTATTCTCAGGAAGCCAGTGTAACATTACCACAGCTCTAAAGCACTGAGAAGCGTACAGTAACTTTGTTCCTCGTCTTCCAGCAACAAACTGTCAAATACAAACACATCACTCTGCTGACCGCCTCGGATCCTGTTCTGTGAAAGGCCCCCCCTCCCCCAAAGTTATATACATACTGTAGGGACTGATACGTTTTTGTCAGATCCATACAGTACGACCATTAGATGCCTTCTCAAACACAACATATCTTCGACAGTTGACACACAACAACAAAGAGAAATGCCTCCACATGATTGAATAGCATGCTTCATCAATTTTTAATGCATATATGTGAAATGGAAGAAGTCAATCTGCTCTCTCTGGCAGTTAAGTATACTGAGGCCACATCCTTTAGTCCATATACTTTTCTACATGCCTGATGGACATTATTTATTCATATATATAAACAACAAGATCAATATTCATTTCCTATTATTTTTCTCCATTCTGTTATTCCCTCCCCCCCTTCCCCTCCTCTTTTCTCTCTGTCTCATCTCCTCTCCGCTCCACTTCACACAGTGGAGCCAAAGGTGTATGTATCCACCGGCCCCACGGCTCTGCTGGACGGCGGGAACGAGTCGCTGGTAGCCACCTGCATAGCAGAGCGTGGCCGCCCCGCCGCCGAGGTGTTCTGGGAAACGGAGCTGTACGGGAGGAGCGAGAAGCACAGTCAGGACGAGACCAACGGCACCACCACAGTACACGTGCACTACATGTGGCAGCCGCAGAGCTACGCACAGGGGAAGAAGCTCAACTGTGTGGTCCGGCACCCGGCCCTGCAGACAGAGTTCAGCATACCCTACACACTAAATGTTCACTGTGAGTGCTGAATCATGCAGTTCCTGTCTTTTCTGACACATTATAGGATAAGGCTGGTGATATGTTTTTCTTATTGTCAACAAATTCCATGAAAACACCAAAACCAACAATGACTTGAACTTACTCATACTAAATATGCCTGTGTGCCTAAAGCCAGATGTAAGTCCTTTTATGTCCAAACAACTGACTCACAACATGAAGTGCTACATTTCACATTTCTTATGTATTGCTTTAGGAAAAAGTACATTTCAAGATCAAATTGGCTTTTCACCAAGTACAGAGGAAGACGTTCTGCTCAGCGTTGTTCTTTTCATAATGTAATAAATTGGAAACATTAAAGGGAGTATTTAAAAATGCTGCGAGTCCTTGGGAGGTTGAAATCACAGTCACAGTTTTTTGGATTCAAATCTGAACAAGAAAGCTTTAGAAAGAAATCTTATTTCCACATCGTGGAATATATAGGACATATTCCTTCAATACAGTGAACCTTAACACTGTTAATACTCAGCATTACACTAGACCTGCTGTCCCCATCAAATAAACAACAAATGCAATGTTTTGTTTAAAATAAAAGTATATATTCATGCCCAGTTTATAAAGATTTATGTCTTTAGGAACAAAAGAGTTCAGACTGAGTGCCACAGAAAGAGCAGAGGAAGTAATGTTGAAGGTCAGACTAAGACGTTGTTGTTTTTGGTCTTTAAATGTGATTTGTTGACAAATGGAAAAATATAGAATATTGTATCCTTTAAATTCCAACTTAAAATGTTTCAATAGATATAACTCAGTCTGAGAAGGTTTTGTGGTATCCTCCCGTCACAATGTTTCACCAACTGCACCAAATAGTTTTTCACTACTTTGTTTTAGGTTAAGTACAATGGCTGCTTAACTCATTGTGTGCAGTTATGCAGTGTATTGAAATCATTATTGCAATTTTTAATCAAGTTTTGAATTTTCACTTTTATAAGTCAAAAACAAAGCAAAATAATTTAGTTCCTGAAATAACCAAGATGTATACTCGTGATCACAATATCTAACAACATAATGATTATTAAAGCTCTAAAAGCTTGTCAGCCCTAAGAGAGGCACAGTATATCTAACAGCGATATTAACCCATGCTGATAGCTTGATTTATGAATAGCTGCTCACTAGCTCTCCTCCCTCACCCATAAAAGAGCCATTTAAGACTCATCTTAATATTATAATCATTGATGCATACTTCCCTGGCGAGTGGTAGTAAGGCTTAGCCCCTGTTTGGACTGTGTGAGTGCAGGCTAATGAAGGTATTTTATGAAATATTGATCAGGGCTCAGCAGCAACACAAGTAGCAGGAGGCTGTGGGGGGGTGGGGTTGGGGAGCAGTGGACGGAGAGGCAGAAAAACCAGGGGTAATATAGGAAGAGAGGCTTTCCAGTTCAATAAATCATGTCAAATGCAGAGGCAAGGGATTTTAAGTGCAAAAGAAGCACAATTTCAACATTGAACTGTGTGAAAAGGGTCAGTGGACAACATGAGCAGAGGCATCTTCCTCTGAGCAGTAATGAGTTCCTCATTTGTACTCCAGAGAAGTCAAAATGAAAAAATTGGATATCTAAGTCAGTGTTTGCCATGTTTTATTACATTGGCATAAGTTGGGTTCATTTAGGAGTCCTCCTGCTTCCTTGTGTTTTTTTTTCTTTGTCATGGTGAAGCAGTGGAGTTTATTATTGGCTGCAGTACATCTACTGCCTGAGTGAGTCTGTCATTTTCTAACTTTCCACCGACCCAGGGTCATTCGTTTGTTCTCTTGGCTTGCGTTCACCAGCAGATCCTGTACCCTGCTGCAGTCCTGTAAAGCCTTTGTTTAAATCATCGCTGCTGGGCTTATAATGCACACTTTGTTCCTTCTGGAAAAGCTCATTTGTCATCAGGCTGCCCTGCATCACAATGGCTGATCATTAAGTCCATAGTGTTTTAACTTCTGGAAAAAATAGTGTGTAGTGTACTATTGTAGCAGGTAAAAAATAAAACAGACTTTAAAAAAAAGTTTTGGTTCTTTGTAAATAATGCAATTTTTAAAAAAAAAAACATTTTAACCCTTTGTTTAAATTTGTTTTACAGTTGCACCGACGGTATCAATAACAGGAGATGATAAGAATTGGTATGTGGGACAAGAAAATGTAAAGTTCATCTGTGGTGCCAAAGCCAACCCACCTGCCCATCGCTTCACATGGACCAGGTCAGTATCCCCCAACGACTTTCGGCTCGAGTAACAATCTGAGAAGTTGTCCTCGTCCTTTAAGTGAGGAGATAGCTGTGTTATGATTTGAATCCATAACTTGCAGTGATTTCGAGTAACCACAGACACATAAAACTAAAGCAGGAGTGCCTTTTAGATGCTGTTTCTCTAATGGTGACTCAGCGTTGGCTCCAAAACAAACCTCACTGTATTGAAGTGAAGAAGGAAAACCTCAACTTCTCACTGGAAATACTCAGAGCCTAATGTATTTTTAAAGGTCTGAGTAGCTCATTTCCTTCTTCTAGGCTGAAATTTAGTTTGCTATTGTTTTAATTGTAAGGGGGTGTCTTAAAAATAAGACATATGCTCTGTAAAAGTACAAACCTGGCACTGTTTCACCAACTTGATATGCAATGAATCAGCACTATTCGAACAATCCATCCAGAGCTGCA
Source organism: Scomber scombrus (assembly GCF_963691925.1). Taxonomy (NCBI): domain Eukaryota; kingdom Metazoa; phylum Chordata; class Actinopteri; order Scombriformes; family Scombridae; genus Scomber; species Scomber scombrus. Next base: position 18,984,823 of record NC_084974.1, read on the forward strand.
CCTTACACCTCAGCTACTTACATCTAAATATCTAAAACTCTACAACATGATTAAGAGGCTGCGTTCTTCAGAGAGTCCCAGTTATTGCTTACTGTTGCACAAATTTGGGGGACTGAAATACAACTTCCTGGAGATAATACGTTATTTTTTTTGTACATGATCCAGTTGTAGTCCTGACTTTTGAGAATATTTCACTTTTACTGTATGTGTGCATTTGTTTTGTTGATCAACAAATAAGCACATTTGTTGAGTGACTAATGTTATAATTAATATTACATGAAAGATCAGCTGCTGTTGGGTCCAGTTGCACAGATCTCAACTGTGTTTAAACAAACTTAAATTAAGCAGCAAGGAAGCGACTGTCTATAATTATCTCGAGCATAACTTTGAAGCCTGGACACTGGAGCTGTCGAATGCGCGGCTGCACCCATCGGGAAGACTCCCTGCTATAAATAAAAGATTCCAAACAGTTCATGCATCAGAGCAACGCTGTCCCATTGGCAGCTCTTTGTCATCATCCTGCCTTGAAAATGTGAAATGTGGTCTTATTTGAACTGACAGGACCAGTAAAGTCTAGAGAGCCAACCTCTTTATTTTCCTTCTTTTTTTCTCACCAGATGTTAAAACCTTGTGTTCATGTAGAAAGCTTTTACTTGACTGATGGAAGTGCAGTCAGCTCAAATTATCTCAGTCATGTGATCATATAATAGTCGCAACAGGCCAACTGAACCAGCAGAGCAGTGATGTCACCGCAAGTCACGTTTGGTTTTTCACTCGTGTTTTGGAAATGATTTCTCATACATGAAAACACAATGACGTTTATACTTTGCGGTTTTTGTATGCAGCTCTTCACACTGTAATGTAACATTTCTGCACAGGTTGGATGGAGTGATGCCCGAGGGTGTCGAGATCTCAAACAACAGCTTTGCGTTCACTCGCCCTTTGGACCGCAATGATTCTGGAGTTTACCGCTGTGACGTGACAAATGACATCGGTCTCCGCAGTCATAATGTAAACCTCTGGGTTCAAGGTACTTTTTGATTCACTTGCATTTTTTTACCATCTGCTCATTCACATAAATTATTTTTAATGTATCTCCATGTTCTTCTTGACATTCATTGGGCCTATTTGATGTAAGGTTACCCTCTCAGTACGATCGCCCTCAGTTCAACACTTCTAGCAGAGTTAAGCCTCCATATAAATTTCCCTGCCCAGATCCACTTTCACACATTCCTGGCAACAGAGAAGCACAGAGTGCAGATGAAGAGTATCAGTACCAAACGTTTCCAGTGTTGTGGTTTTGGAAACATTAGATTTTTCAGATAAGGAATAGAGTGTTTACCCCTGCTGGTTCAGCACCGATGTAGCTGTTTTCTTTGTTTTTTTTCAGGTCAGGTTTCAAAGAGGGATATAATGAATTGTGTTTGCAGATTTGCAGTACACAGGAGTTTGAATATAACTCATAAAATGTATTATTCAACAGTCAATTTTACTCTTAAAGCAGCATTTCATACTGTAAATTAAAGCTACAGGCCTGACAGAGGACCTCACACAATCATCTTAAGGAGTTTTCCCAACTCTCATTTGTTCAATGTTGCTGATTTATTGACACAAATCTTCACCAGAAAACTCACAGTATACTAAACAACTCCCGTCTGCTTCCTGTGTCTGTCCATGCTTCGCTACTTGAGTTCATTATCGTAAAGTCAGGGTGTGGATCCTGAGAACTCGACATCTTTTTATTTTCATTTCTCCTCTGCTCCTTTTAATCCTTTTCCAAACAAAGCAACTGCTGCTTTTGGACACGTTCTCAGCTAACACACACAGTTCTTTTGGTTTCGCACTGTCTAGAGGAAAGAGCTGGAGAAGCCCCAAAAAAAAAGAAGGGCTGTCAGGCTCCATCTGTTTACAGGCCCGGTTTGGAGTCCCGCTCCAAACGAAAGCACAGCTGACATCCTGTCCAGGAAGGACTTGCACTGAGCAATTATCTTGCTTCTCTTGTCAAATATTAAGACTTGGGCATGCGGCCTCTCACCTCCCTCCCCCATGGAGATAGCCAGGTTGAGTATAGCTACATTCCCTCCCCTGTTGTGACAGCTTGGTGTAGCTGTTTCAGATTCCCAGTTGTCCCTGTGGCATTGTAGTTTTTGGCTGCTGGTCCTCTTCGGTGATCAGCTACATGTTTGCAGATGCTCATAACCTACATGAGGTTAAAATGTCCCCCCTCCAGGGTGGGATTGGCACACACACACACACACACACACACACACACACAGTATATAATTGCAGGTAATTAGATTCTTACTCAGTTACACAAATTGTGGAAATCATTACAGCTCTACAGGGATTCCGGTTTTGATAACTAGTACCTAAAAGCCGGAGATGCAGACCTCTGTTAATGCGAGTCATATTGCTTTGTAGTCAGGCCTTTGATGTGCTGTTGCACAGATCGACGAGTGGTGTCAGGCTGCTCTCAGCCCCCGAGGCTGCAGGTCAGATTGGAGACACTTATCCTGACCTTGAGCTATGCACAGCCCATCTATCAGTGGCTCTGGCTGCTATCACAAACGCTGGCCACCGGAGGACAAATCAGATGCAGGAGCCACACATCGATCACAGTGTTTCATCTTCTCACATGACTTCCCCACAGCAAGGTTTGGAAAGTAAGGGGGGAGCTAATCACACTCAGTCAGATGCTCGTGAGTGCATGTCCTCTGTCCTTCTATCTCTCTCTGATTCCCTCTTTGTCTCTCTCATGCTCACACACAATGACTTTTAGCACTTAACCTTTTCTTGCCCCTCTCATTTCCCCCTTTTTGCTCTACAGCAGATTTCAGCAGATTCTTGGTTCTCAGGAGAGGCATGTCTGTGCTTTAACAGCGCGCACTGTTGTTATAAATTCATCTAAGAACCATTCACACTTGCTTTGTCAGTCGTTACAGAACATAAAGTGCAGTCTTTCTTCTCTGGATATTTTTTTTATGACTTCTCACTCCATCTGCCATCCTTCCTCTCTCGTTTAATCTCATCACTTGTTTGCTCTGCAGATCCTCCCCCCACCACGGCCGCCCCCAGCACCACCGCATCCCTGCTGCACGACACCTCTGGAACTGGCACCGCTGCAGACCAGCAGAGAGCCCTGTTTACCTCCCCGACCCTGGCCTCCTTACCTGACAGCAGCCTGGGTACTATAGTGGGTGGAGCGGTGGGTGGAGTTCTGTTCCTGATCCTCCTGCTGATCCTGGGCGGCGTTTGCTTCATGCGACAGCGCAGAACCTTCAGAGGAGACTACTACACCAAACAGTACCTGGGACCCTCCGACATGCAGAAGGAGTCCCAGCTGGACGTGCTGCAGCCGCACGAGCTGCAGGAGGTTTACGGGGACAAGACGAGCAAAGGCAGCCAGGAGCTGAAACCCAAATTGGGTGGAGACATCATTTACCCCGACTACACCCCTGAACACAAGGATAGGGATGACTGGGTCGACAGGGGGGACAACCACAGGGGCCTCACGGAGGGAAACTACTACCCTGATCACTACAACAACCAAAACATGCACCCCTGTGGACCTCCAGTGCACAGCCCCATAGTGAACAACGGCTCCCCCTACCTCCCGGAGGACTGCTATGACAATGGTACAGACAGCGACTATGTGTCCCACATGGATGGATCGGTGATCTCACGCAGGGAGTGGTACGTGTGAGGAAAGCGATGGGGGGGTGGGGACGGACAAATGACTGAGAATAATTTAAACAAGTGACAGATATAAGTATCATTAAAGGTTGTTTCATTTCAGTAAACAGATGAATACAATTTCTCAGCTCAGTTTCACAATGAGCTCTCTGAATAATACTGCTCTGCCTTGATTGTAACCACTTAACCTTAAGGACGTGTTTGTGGATTGTGTTACCGTTTTTGTAGCGTTTCACGGAGCTACAAAATAAGCCGGAGCGCCTCAGTGATATCATCTCCGCAGGTTCAAGTGGCCTCGGCAGATGGTGACGTTTCAACTGTTGTGAATGAGGTTTTGTATTCTGCTTGTATGTTTGTGCACCTGTGTGTCACAAAGGTCACAGGTCAGGCGTTCAGACCCTTGTTAGTGAAGTATTTATATCCCTGACTGACTGAGCTCTGCTCACATAAAACCTCAAAACTTCTGTGGCATTTTGAAAACGGCCTCTTGATTGCTTACAGCGTTTTCATACAGGTGTTCATCATGGCTGCAACAAGTATTTAAAGCAAGTTATATTGCACGATAAATAAAAGAACAAAGTATAATTAAGTTAAAGGGAAAGTCACATGTTTAAAAGGGAGAATTACAGAGGGAAAAGCAAGCTGACTGATGCAGATGGGTTACCAAAAACACTGCCCCATCCAAAGTTTTGGTTAAGTTATTCAGTGGCTTTGGCAAACTTACACTACCTTCTGTAAATTATTCATGAAATGGCAAACCAGTAGGAGTCATTTTACTTTCAGCTTCAGTTCAACTTATTTAGTTTATGGGTTTCGCTGTTCTTAACCAAATACGCTACTACCAGTATTTAAATGTGTAAATTCAGTCACATTCTCGCTGTGAAAAAGCACAACTCTATATTAAAGTTGTCAGCAAACATCAAAAGGAAGCTAACCAGGCCCTCGAGTTCTCCACCTCGCCATGATAACAGGCTACATCGCTGCCTTTTCCATTTTGCCTCCTCTGTATCCTCTGATTTTCTGTCTGGAAGACAAACACCAATTGGTCATTATAGTTTTTATTTTAAAAGTGGGATCAAAGCAATGTGTTATGAATACCAGATGTGACGATCCCCCCGCTGTCATCGTCTGAACTTATGCGGCTCCAGAAACCACCAACATTCTCATTGCCCCTGCTCGACACGCCACAGTCCTTATTTATGACGGTAAATAAGCAAAATAGTTGTTGAAAAGGCGGCACGGAGCGCAGAAAAAGGAGCACTAATAAGCTACAGTTTGCATGTGTTGCAAGGATGATTATCCAAATACCTTACGACACAGCTGGAAACATTGTGAGCGGCTGACATCACTACTGATCACAGAACGGGCTTAAGTTGAGGTTTGGCTCCGCAGCAATTCCTCAGAGGATATACAGCCATCATGGAAACTAGAAATTTAATCCACAAGTGAAAAAATTGGTTTAAGAACCTTCTAGTTTAGAGCTGTCTGTGTTATGGCTCCCTGAGGGATATCTCTATTTTTTTCTCTCCTACAAACAAACTCATTGACATGAAATTGAAACAGAGTTGACATCATCAGTGATCTCATCTCTCACTGCTTGATTTGACCTTGCACTTTTCCACTTAGTGCTTTTTTTGGGGGGGGTGAGGGAGGTGGGGATTGGGGGGGCGTTGTTTCCTCAGGAATGATACATGGATCAAAGTGGCCTCTGCAAAGCCACACATGAAAGGAAAAACATACCCTTTTTGGGAAGGATCCCCGTTCAGTCAATGAGGGTGTTTTTTAGATATAGGCACAGTATGAGTATTACAGTGAGATCTGAATGGGGGAGGGTCTATTTGGAGGTCTCCTTTTTTCTTATTGGGGTTTTATAGATTGTGGGTGCACATTTTCTCTCTCTTTTTTTTTTAACCCTTCTCCACCCTTGTTTTCCCATACGGCTTTGCCCAGAGCTTATGGTCTGAAGGTTTAGAAGTCTGAGAATAGACTACTTTAATCTCTCCAGCTCGCTCTCACTCTCATCATCGCACACAGGCAGGCGACACCGCACATCTGCTCTCTGCAGCCCGCATTCAAAGAGCAGTCCTCACCTCAAGCCTTCAGCTTTTTAATTAACTTTTTTTTTTCTCGTCACATTTGGCAACGAAGTGCTCCAACTCAGTGATATATAACACATCCATGTCTGCATGCACACATTTTCTATTTAGCTGATTCATAGCTGTCAGCTTGGTTTTTTTTGTATTTGGCAAAGTCGCTCCATGCAAACTCTGCTTTTAAATTCCAGGGAAAGAATGATCTTTTATCTTCCTCTGCTTAATCTCTAAAGACTGTTTGACAAAAGCATAATGAGCTGAAGTGATGAATGTTCTTTATCCTTTTTTGGATCCGTTTTGGTCACTCGCCAGCCGGCTGCATGTAAATTAAGTTATTCGCTGCCTACTACGCTCATTATTTCTCATCACTAATGTTGATATACATGTACATAATGCTAATAGGTTAGCGTAGGATCAGCTGACATCTCAACGGACGTTTGATTTATAAGTTCATGTACAGTTTGTTCTCGAGTCCCCCTACTGAATAGTTGGTGCCTTAGATGGGCTGAGCAATGCACAGAAACTTTAAAATATGACAATTACTGAAAGGATTAAAGTAAAGGCTATTATTATCAACAGAGAGGAGGACTGACTGGTCCTTTTATAAAATGTCTTCCATCTTGATATTTAAGATTTGCTGTTATCAAAAACGTCAAATTAGACAAAAGATTGATTGTCATGCCTTATAGATTTTGAATGGACACATGTAACAATTTAGTTACTGAGAAAATCGTTAAGTTTCACTGGGAATTTAGGCAAGCCAGATTCATAGAAAATATTATTGTCCTGTATATATGCTGGCTGTTTTTTTTATTATTATTGAAAAAAAAATCTTATTTTTTGTATGAGGTCTGTAACTTTCACAGAGTATTAGTTTAACTTACGAGCGTTTCAGGAGCTCTTGTCTCATGATACATAGAGAGCGATCCTGTTTTCACTGCATTTTATATTTGTTCTGGAGAGTTTCTGACCAATGATTTTATATGCTGTTGTTTGAATGATTGATGTCTCACAGGAATCAAAGATGAAAGTGCAGTAGATTGTAGTTTGTTCCTTTGTTTGCAATAAAAGACCACCATTATTGCATTTGCACGTGTCCTGAGATTCTGCTTTCAGAGATGTTATCTTTCTTTTTCTTCACTCTGTATCCACAATGACAAGATAATGGCACAATTCCCCATTCATTTCCAAAGATTCTCCTCAGTCAGTCGCTCTAAAGGCATCACCATTAGGCGACGTGACTGAGCCACAAACTGGAAACAGCAAACATAAAACAAGTGTTTAAACTTTAACACACTAAAATGTTGTCTAATGGTAGCTCAAGAAGAAAATAAAAGCAAACTGATAGTGACATCTGGTCATATTAGAGGTAAGGAAGTAAGACTATTTGTAAAATACAGTATGTTGAATATAAGATAGATTTAAGTTATTTCTGCTTTCCAAAGTTAACTTGAATATGTGTAAATATGAGGATGATAGATAGATATGGAGGATAATTATAGAAACAATTTAAAAGTTGATACAATACTTTGTCCATATGTATAGTTGTCTGTTAAAAAAGCGTATTTTATTGATTATTGCATTCATATATTGGACTTGTGATGGGCAGTTTAATAAAAAAAGGATCAATTATGCAGCAGAGCCAGAGATAATGCATTTTGTATGCCACACATGTGTTCCTTGTCAAAACTTGACGCCTACATTACCCACAATCCAACTCAACTTGATTCACACAGCTGTACAGATTCAGATGTGTTGTGTGTTAGTGACCACTAATGTAGTCTTGAGCCGAACCAGCCTTCAGCAGAGATGAGGAGAGAGCTACAAAGATCTGCTAACCTCACTTTTACTCCACACCCACAGATGTTTTACATTTTCAAACTTTGTAATCTTTAGCCTCAACTGACTTAAAGGACATCACTTTTTTTTCATCATCCCAGCAGTGGACTCTGCCACAGGAGACCGCTGCTCCTTTCCTGCTTCCACCCACGAGTGTCACATTTACAACCACAACTTGGGACAGTTTCTTTTAAAAAGCGTTACTACGAGTGTCCCCTAACCTTAACCCTGTAGTTATTGTAGCCATGACGACACAGATCGCCTAACCAACACCACAAGTTTCTTTGACCTTAAAATGATCATTTTGACCCAAACATTCAACTTTCTCTAGACCTCACCAAGTCGTTTTTTTTTTTTTCCCTAAACCTAAGCAGACTTTAACCATAGTGTTCACATCAGCCAGATTTGAAAACACTCTGGAGTGCACATGGTCAAACAACACATTTGGTTGTTTCATATGACATAATAGACAGAGTAACAGATCTATTTTGTTTTTAAATCTGGGGCTTTACTGGAATAATGTTGGATCATTCACAGTTCCAAAAACTCCTTATTGATCTTATACTGGCCCTATATGCAGCCCCTCTGTTCAGCCTCTGTTTGAAACAGGCCATTTCAGCTCCTGTTTCTTTAAGGTCCCCTTCCAATGAACCCTCTCTGTTCTGATTGGTCAGCTCTTGGAAAACGTCAGCCAGCTTCGAAGGCTACGTCAACAAACTATGCAGCTGTTTGTGGGCACACTTGATGATCTGATGCCAGCTCGTTGGCAAGGGGAGAAAAAAAGTAGCAAACAAAGTGTTCATAGCAGCATGAAGCCTTTTGATTTGCACAGAGCATTTCTACATACCTCAGCCTCAAGTTTGAGAACTTTTACTGTGTGAGTTCCCCTTTAAGATCGTCAGAGCCCTTGTTTCTTGATTTAACTTAGTGTTTATTTTTAGGCTGTAGTTTGTAGTGATGAGAAAATATCTTCTGAAGTGTCTTCCAGTCAGTGTTGTTGAGGGTCAACTCGTTTTGCTTTTTTTTTCAGCATTATTTTTGTGACCTTTTTCAGCCTCATTTTACAATATTTTCAGAAATATGTGATTTCACAGCTATTATAATGTCAAGATTGCAAGTCAAAAGCTGAAACAGCAAATCAAATAACCCATCAGTTACATAAATTATTAACTCAAGGTCTTCTTACTAGATGTCTTCCTTGCTTCTAGTTATAGCCACCATTAATATATTGAGTCATTATGAGATGACAGCTTAACCATCTCAATGACAATTAAGCAAGCTCCACCTACTGATGAAGGTCATGAGAAAAATCTAGTTACTTGCCCTTTAGTTAAGAGTTGTTGTCAGACCAATATTTCGAAGGTAACTCGCAGAATGGATTGATGGATGAATATGTCTAAGGTTAAAAAGGAAGCTGAAATCCATCCGTTAATTAAATGAAAATGAATCAACAAGTATTTTAATTATTGAAAATCAAGTGATTATTCATTTGGCCTATTAAAAAAATATTCACTGGTTCTGTCTTTTCAGATGTGAGGGTTTACTACTTTTTTCTGTATTATATAACAGTGAATGGAGTCAGGTCTGGACTATTTATTGGACTAAATAAATAAACTAGACATCACTTCATGGCATTTTAGTGACTTTCAATTTGTTATTAGTAAGAATAAGTTAATCAGACAAATAACAAGAAAGGGTTAGCTGATGAGTCCTCAAGATGATACATAATAGACTCAAAGAGAAAGCCTTTTGTCCTCCACAGAAAAAGTGAAGACGTGTCTCTCTTTTAGGGCCAGTGGGCCATCAGTCTCTGTCAACCTTCAACCACTTTGACTGTCCACACCTGTGATAGTCACCCATTCACGCAACTTACCATCGTGCCTAACTCAGCACCCTCTTCATCACCAGTTCACAGAAAAGCGAGTGAGTTTTTTGTCACACCTGTGCCGACTGGAGGGTTGCTGACCACCCACAGCACCCTTGTGTCACCCTGCAGCCCCCAGAGAGCAAGATGTGGCTGGTTAAATATTGTGGGTTTGTCATGCTGAAATTATGCCCTGAAAACATTTCCTAAGGAATTTACAATGGCATCTCTAATCCAGGCCCTCCCACTCTAAGTGCCTGTGTTTAATCCCCGGTGTTAACCTGGCTTTGGAGGTGCCATGAACACTATCAATATGTGTTGTTTAGAAAAGTGACAATCATTCCCCTCGAGTCCAGATTAAGAGCAGGAGGAGAAACCAGATACCTAATCCTCTGTGGCATGTTGGCCCGTTGGCCAGTAAACTCCCTTCTTGGACTTCACTTTCATCACTTCAGCGTCCACGTCACCCTGGCCCAAAAGCACTCACTCTATTATCACGGCATTGCCTGACTGGGATAACCCCGGCCTAATCCATCACTGCTACCATCTGCATGTTTGTGCAGGCAGTATGGGTAAATAAGGCTGTGTTGGTGGGCTTAGGTTACCTCTTCTTTTTCCTTTTTAAGTTTTTGGCAGATGGCTGCGAGGGGCATTTTTTCACACTTAATGAATCCGTCAGCAAAATGCGTTTTGTTACCCTGTAAAACAGCAGCGGGTCCTTTCAACATTCTTTAAAGCCCCCACCCAAAGAAGTTAATGTGGAGATGGACTTCAACATCAAAATTTAACCTTTAGAAACTATTCTTGTAAAAATTCCTGTTTTCTTCTGCGAATCAGCAGTTTGCCGTTTTTTGGTTGTTGTTATTTTTTTCTTTTCATGATTTTATTCATTTAGCCTGAAGAAGAGAGTGGTGGCCACTTCTATTTTGTGCTCCCACTGCCTCCTCTCCAAAAACACTGATTGTTAGCTAATGAACACGACCACAGCAGCAGGGAGCTCACATCAAAGGCCACAGCTGACTGAGCTGAACAGACAAATTGTTTGAGCTCATGGGTTTGGAAATAATGAAATGCTGCAGAGGGTGGGAGAGTACGGAGCAGTTACAACAAAAATGTTGTCACATGGCCCGCGGTCTCGCTGCCCCTCTTCTCGGTGTGAAGTGTGTGAGGCTTCAGGGCCGCAGCCACCTGTGGCTCAGACACCATGAAAAAGAAATCACTCTGAGTCAGAGGCAGTGGCTGTTGTTGTTTCTCTTTGAGGGGGAAGCTGGTTTTACATTATCACCAAGTCTCAGGGCGAACTCCAGTTATTCTATTAGGAATACCATAGGAATGATAACATTGCTTATTTAGTTCACCACTTTGGTGCAGACTAAAATATCTGAACTATTAAATGGATTTCCATGTCATTCCATCTACAAATATTCATGTGCCTCTTATTTTAATAACTGGTGATGCACGACTTTTTACTCTGTTGCCAATTTTTATGTTCAGATACCTATAAAACACAACACTCCCATCTGTGTGTGCATTGTGTTTATTGCTATGTTTGCACCCTAACAAAAGAGCCCGTGTGCCAAAGTACAGTCTCCCAGAGCTGTGGCTGTAGACTCTTGAAGGCAACATATCATGAACATTTCCAGGTCTATATTAGTATTCTGGGACTTTTTTGGGAATAGTTTTTCATGATTTACAGTTAAAAAAAAAAAAACTCCTAATTTATCTTGTAATGGATTTTGTGCAGCCCCTTCAATTCAGGCTCTGTCTGAAACAGGCTGATTTAGCTCCTGTCTCTTTTAAGCACGCTTTCTGATGAGCCCACTCTGTTCTGTTATGTTCCTGATCTCACCACAGGCTACGTAAATAAAAGATAAAAGTAAGATTTCACTTATTTTTCTTGGTCTTCGCTCGAAATGGAAACTTCTTAAATACATCTGTACATGTTTGAGACTTTCTAAAATATCCAACGGACAGTCGTTTGTGGGAAAAGGTGGACAATCTTGTGTCATCACGAGGAGGAAGGAGAGGTAACTTTGAAATGGAAGTGTTCAGAGCAGGTTGAAATCCTGGCTGTTGACTTTCAGGGGCATTTAACAAATATTTTGGACTTTTAACCATGTTTAACATAGGCATCCAACTTTACAACAGTATGAATGTAACAGAAAATCGCAAAAAAGCACGTTTGTCAGCTTTAATTTGTTTGGAGAGGAGTGATTTTAGACAATGACCAAGTCTTAGGCCACACATGGCTTTTCATGGTTTGTTTTGTGTTTTTAAAATCTCTTCTGTTCCTTTTTTTCAAAGCAAATGAGCAAAGTAAAGCAGTAAATCAAATAACATTTAACATAGCCATACATACCTACAAAGTCCAAACAATACAAAAAAAAAGTAAATAACAGACAAAAGAAAATATCTTCCATTCTTTGTTCATGTTTTTGTAAGAAACCATGCAGAATAACACTGGAAAAAGTCTGTGGCCTCTGGTCAGACTGTTTGTAAGCTACTGTTTCACTCTGCCTTTTGTGATTTACAGGCCACAAATGCAGGGTTTTCATACTGATGTACAATGCAGTATATCACCACCATGACAGTAATATAAGCAGACTTAATTATCCGCTTTGTGCTGCTGTGTTGATCTCAGGAAGGCCTTCCTGCAGTCTTTTTTCTGTCACAGGCAAGAGGTATATTCTCTGATAAAAAAGCTGAATGCTTTTTTTAATCTGAATAATCGCACAAACCATCCTACATATACATCAACTCTCAGCAGTAAATTTGACTTGTTTGCAGTATAGATGGGCGTATTTCCGACAAAGACGAGAGGTTGAGCTCCAGGACAAAACCCCCTTTGTGCAGCGACTCCTCTGAGACTGCGAGCAAAGACAATGAAGGTTTTTCATTGATGAGCCACATTGTTACTCTAGATTGCACTGGGGCCCATTCACAGATCCTGTATGCTGTTCCCAGCCCGCTCTGCTGCGATTGAAAAGCTTGCTGCTGAAGGGCTGTGAGGGTGCGTTTCTCTTTGCTGACTCACAAAGTTTTCCAGAGACAGTTCAAAGAAAAGTACTGAGAGCAGCATATCTTATTGCACAATATGACATTAAACTGGGATGATAGAGTGGTTCTATCTGGAGCCTAATAAATAAGGTATAAACATACTGATTGGGCATTGAGGACGGTAAGAAAATATCCATAGGTACTCTCTTCCTCTTGGCTGAATGACCATCGCTGCCGCCCACTGATGAAACAAGCAGCTGTTGGAGTGCGAAGGTCACACAGTTACATGAGTTTTACATACAGGGCTCCAAGTTTTTCTTATGGATCAGACTCTAATTGGGCTCATGGCATACCACAGGCTCTGATCAGAATGGGTGGGCAACCATCTTACTAGGCTGTGACAGGGAGACAAGGGGACCCCCACATCCCCCGTCATTGTTCTGCAGTGCTGGAGCAGATATAATCTTCTGTGAATTTTAATCCCTACAAAACAATGCAATGTTCCCTGGGAAATGTCTGTAGGGTATATAAACAGAAACAACAACACAGAGTTGAACAGAAATGACTTAAATACAGCTAGAAATGGACTGGACCTGCATCATTATGTTAGAAAAATATATGAGGTGCCAGAGGGAGTTTACATTATACAGTTAGGACTACGCTAAGGTTGTTGAGATATTTCAGTCTGAACTGATCGACTGACCAGCATTGCAGTACAAACTACAACCACTCTGTCTAGACTCTATACTTAAGTTTGAGGTCTTTTGGTCAACAAAAAATAAATGAATTAAGTACTTGTTGCAGAATATACATAAGTTCAACCTTTTTTATTTAACATGCTATATATAACTGCTCTATGCATCAGTGTTAAATACAAAGTTTTGTGTGAATAACATTTAGCTTGATGTTAGAAAAGTTTTCTCATCAAAGAAAAGGTAAATATGCCTATATAGTAATATGATAGGAATAATATTTAAATTTCGTGCAGTATTTGTGGAGAGGGTTCTGAAATGGCGTTTCATGTTGATAAGTAACATATACAGAACAAAAGCCTAATACAGATAAATCAAATAAAAAATAACGGAAAAAATGGAAAAAATGAAATATGACAAATCTGTGCACTGGTGTAACGTGGACATCAGTATTTCATCTGAAGGTCCTGAACATATCACGATATTGCTGTTGTGGTTGGAAAAGCTTTTACTTGAATATATGATTTTCTTGTGCTTTTATCTGACCTCTGGGGCTCTGAATCATCTTATAAATACCCCTTGTTGGCCTAAAGTTGCATCACCCTCATTTCTCTTTGACTTTACATTGTTCCATGCCTTCAACAGCAATGCAATGCTAATGTTTTTTCTGGCATTGCAAAGTCGAAAAAATAAATCCCACCATCGATCACTTTCAGGGACTTCTGTCTGTCTTTCAGTCTGTCTGCATGCCTGCTGTCCTTTAAGACCTCCCTTGTTATTTTTAGTGTTATAGCTCTGTTTCCTTCACCTGCCTGTGTCTGTCTGTCAGCCCACAACTACAACAAGGCCCAAGAAGCAGCATCTAATCTGACACTCCCTGCGTCTGATCCTTTGCATGCTTCCCGTGAACAGTTGGGCTCGGGTTGTTTGGATGCAGTCTGACAGCCGGACCGGCCAGACACTCTCCGCTCTGCTGCCACCAACTGTGAACATTTGTGCACGTTCATATGTGACTGCTGCCAGAGCTCAGCAGCCAGCAGACCACCACTGGAGGCTGTTGTTGTTAGTTCCGAGTCCTTGGAGCAGATGAGTGGTCATAAACCTTCACCTCACATTACTGCAAGCCCCAGCAAGCGCAGCTTATTACTGATCGGTCTGCTAGTTTGGGTTTTATAATGTTTTATCATCACTTTAACTCTGATTTGTGTTTGCTGCTCACCTCTCAGTCTTTTATCTAACAGAGAGACCTTTTCTGACTGGGACAGATGGGCCTGTCACACTCAGCTGTTCGGCTGGATGATGTATCACCAGGGCTTGGGCTTACAGTCAGAACATGTGCTTTTTTGTTACAACAATATCAGCGTGGCCTTAACATATCTTATTTATAGCTGTGAGATATGGCAGGGGCAGACAGAGCATTCTTTTATCTAAAGCAGATAGAGGTCTGTATTATTTGAAGTACAACCCCGTTTATTTCTTAATTTACATTGACATATCATGCTATATCATTGTTTTAATATTATCATTATATTACTGAATAATGTTGCCTGTTTTTCCTTTTTCATATTTTTTCTCTTTTTTTTAAAAATAAATTTCAACACACAAACTGAACTCACTAAGTTGTCTTTTGTGCATTTTGTGTTCAATCTTGAAGTGTGTTATTATTTTGTTTTGTTTGAGGGTTTTTATGTCCCTCGGATTTATCTCTCATCGACTACATGTTTTTTTTTTTCCTTTTTCTTCTTCTTTTTTTAACTAAGCAGTAACAAAATGTGTAGCCACACTAGTGGCTCTGTGAGGTTGTAAGGCTCATTGTAAAGTAAATAAAACCTAGCTATTATGATAAATGAGGCAGTACTGAACAAATACACATTCTAGATGAAAGGTCAGAAGATCACCATAATTTGCATGAAATTGCATGATAATCCATTTTTGATTTAAATCACAAATTTCAGCCTCATGGTGGCACTAGAGGGAAAGTCAAGGGATCCCCAAACACATTAGAGATTCACACTCTGGGGTATCGTGACTGTCCATGCAACGTGTGCCATTCCATCTGACAAATGCTGAGGTATTTCTCCTTTATTTGACCTGCTGTTCGGTCAATCACATGGTGGAGCTATAGAAGAAGTCAGGGAATCATCAACGTCAGTGGAATTCATCATGTGGGGAACATGAACGTTTCTACAAAACTTCATGTCAATTCATCCGATAGTTATAAAGATACTGAATGACACTGCCAACCTGCAAGCAATGTTAAAAACAAAATTAACCAAACTAAGAAGCTCACTGGATCTGTGAGTGGACTGAAAAGCAACAATAATTCATCATCCCAGAGGATCATCCCAGGATGTCTCTTTGTCTTGGACTTTTGTCTCTTTTTACAATAGTTTCCTGATTGACCACTTGACTTTCTAATCATCTAAGCTCTCTTTTAAAGGGAGGCACTTTCGACTTAATTAAACACAACCATGATCATACACAGAAGTGAAGAAGACAAAAGCAAATACAGACAAAAGGAGAAGAGGAACTCCATTGTTCTACCGTAACACGGCCGTGTGTTGCGGGAGAGGCGAGGGTGAGGTGAAGCTGAGCTCACGTCAAATCGAATAAATTACTTTCAACAGGGAGGGTAGGGGGCCTGTGGGAGGCCCATTTAGGAGCTTTTAAAGTTGAACAGCGTGAAGTCTTAATTACTGAGACTTAACACTGGCCAGCACTGCTTCACGCTGTGACGGTCAGGAGTTGGAGGCTGCTGCCCCTGTAGAGAGGACCACGAACTGAAGGCAAAACAGAACATTTCCAGCGTTTCTGCCAGCCCGAGGGAAAATAAAGGTTGATAACATTTCATTTAATTTCTGGATTGTTAGATAAAAGCAGTGTTGGCCTCATCCTGCTCTCCATTCGGTGTCAGGATGAAGGATTTCCAACAAATTACACCTTTTTTCCACCTTTATCCTGCCTGTCAGACTGAACCTTCATGCACACTCTGGTTTATTGGCAGTAATGATCCCAGGTTGCTCCCCGCAGACCAATCACATGTTAATGCTTGCTGTTTGGATGAAGGGGTCGCTGGTGGTGGTGGGGTTTCTTGGAAGAAGGCCAGACATGGAGAGAAGGTCCGGTTCCAAGCGTAAGAAGGTGTGATGGTGTGAGCAAGAATAAGGATACACATGTTGACCTTTGACCTTTTTCTTCCTCCTGTAATGCCAGGCTTAGAAATGTGACTTTATTACTTCACCCTCACCTCACAGTTCAGTGGAAATTATGAGCAGATTCAAATGTAATTATAGTATTTTGACAACTACTGTACAACTCCTACACCCTTAAGATCACAGAAGGTGTACCAAAAGGTTCTGTATTAGCAGCTGTTCTGTTTTTCATTTTTAGAAACTTATTTAAGGAGCATTCAATCAGATAATTAATTTGTTTGCAGATGATATAGTTACCTATACAGTTATAATGTACACAATCTAAATCAAACTGTCCCTGACCCCTAAACTGCCTTTCACACACCTCAATTATCATCACCCATTAAAATTAACATAAAATGCAAGAAACCATACCTATACATACAAAACCTTGCAAAAACTAACATTTAATACAGTTAAAAAATCTCTCCTGGTGTAAATATTTTAGAACATCATGACATGAGCTTTCCTACATTAATAACCACACAAAAAGTTTTTATTTTTATTTCAGTAATTATCTTGCAGTAGTGATAAAATGATCAATTATAATAATTATATTATTGTACAGACTTCCTCCCCTGTGTCGTCAAACAGCCATACCAAAATAACCCCATACCCAAATTATTAGTCAATTTGACAGCCAGATTATATCATTTTTCCTTACTGTACATACCTAAACTCCTCATTTACAGTATGTTGGGTTGTGTTTAGCGGGTTTGTGTTCAATTAAAACTATACAGACTGAATAACCTCAGTCCTTGTTTTTATGTTTTAGATTATGATCACACAATATTTGTCAATGCATTGGACTCCCTGCAGTGACTTGATCCTATCATTAACCTCAGTGTTTTATTTTAGATTTGGATCGTGACCTCCACACTTTAATTCTTGAGTGGATACATTTTAAATTACCAAAATGATTGTGTGTATCTTGATAAACTTCCTGACTACCTCTGTGAAATGTTTCTTACTGTTTCAAACAACTATTATACCAAATCCTCTAAAAATCTACAATACCTCCAATTTTGAACTTGGCAAACTGCATTCACATACTTTGCAATCTGGACTTGGAATAACTTGCGAGATAAACCTTATTTGGAAATGCTGCTTTCAAATCAGCAGGGCTGGAATTTAACTAACAACACTACTTGTACTCTACTCTTTCATGCTGCTTTCACAGTACATTTATCTGACAGCTGTAAGCTCTGTATGTAAGATTTAACACCTAAAACAATCAATCTTTATTTTTGTAACACCTATCATACAAGTTGAAAGCAATTCAAGTGCTTTTCAAGTGATTGACAAACATACAGGGTGGTAAATATGTATTTGGAGACCAAAATACAAGTAATTCTGAAAATTAAAACAAGGTGACTTGTAAAAATTAACTACGATAAATAATAAAAGATTTAATAAAATCTGCTTTAAAAGAATTAACTGATTGAGGCACCAATAAAAGATAAGTAAATGGGATAACTGTAAAATAACACAATAACAAGCACAAGTTAAAATATAAATAAATACAATAAAAATGAAGGAGCAATAAAAGCATTAAGAACTATGAAACTATAAAATTATAAGAGCCAGGCTAAACAGATAGATTTTAGTCTACGTTTAAAAATATCAGTATTTTCACTTCCTCTCAGACTTTCTGGAAGCTTTTTGTTCTCAAGCTTTTTGTTCTGCCATTTATAATATGATGCATTGTTACAGAGGAAGTTTGCCAGTAGTGCATAAAAATAGTTATTAACTTAATCTCAAACCATCTGCAATGTTAAAATGCTATTTACACATTGATGCATCAATAATAAACATTAAAAAATATTATACATATATATTTAATAATATTTCACATGGGCCTTTCTGCATTGAATACTTTCATTCTTTCACTGACATTTCACTAATAATAAGTTTATTTAGTATAGCACCTTTCACAGGAATAAAATCCACAAAATTCTTCACAAGAAAAAAAAGTTAAAAATAACAATCACTACACACCTTAAAGCGATGGTTCGGCGTAATTTCGACCTAGCGTCATGTGCACCATGAGGTCTATCTAATCACCGCCTCAGCCCTTTTTTTTCATTTGGTCGCAAAATAGTGGAGTTAGAGCCATCAGCCGAATGGCTTAGTACAGGCGCTAACGGAACCACCAGTGTATCTCGTCGAAATCTCGTGCGACCACTGAAATACTGTGTGGTGGCGCGAGATTTCGACAATGTTTACAGCTTTAGCAGTAGCAGCAGAGTAAAAGCCATCAGGTAAGTGTTTATTTTAATAAACTCCTGGTGTACTTACAAACTTTCCAATGCATCGATTTATGAGTAAAGACCCTATTTGTACTACTGTAGAAGTTTGATAACAATCCAGGCATTATTAGTGGGGTAATTTACGAGATACACTGGTGGTTCTGTTAGCGCCTGTACTAAGCCATTCGGCTGATGGCTCTAACTCCACTATTTTGCCAAATGAAAGAAGAGGGCTGAGGCAGTGATTAGATAGACCTCATGGTACATATGACGCTAGTTCGAAATTACACCGAACCATCGCTTTAAGTTGAGACAAATGCCAATTTGAAAAGATGGCCTTTGTACAGTATTTTCACTTCCTCTCAGACTTTCTGGAAGCTTTTTGTTCTCAAGGTTTTTGTTCTGCTACTTTTTATAATATGATGCATTGTTACAGAGGAAGTCTGCCAACAATACATAAAAGTAATTATTAACTTAATATACAATACTAAAATGCAAATCCAACACATTAATGCATCAGTAATATTAATTTAATATTTTGCTAATAATAATACGTTTATTTAGTATAGCACCTTTCACAGGAATAAAATCCACAAAGTTCTTTACAACAAAAAAAGTTTAAAAAAAAAAAGAAGACCATACAAGAAATAAACAATAGAAAACATAAACCACAGGATTAAGTTAACATACAGATAAAACACAGCCAACAGGAACCCCCCAATGATAGATACATCTTCAGGTGAGAAAAAGGCCAATTAGTAAAGATGGGTCTTAAAGCTTCTACAGACACTGAAGGCCATATGTCTAAATGAAGAGCATTACACAGTTTTGCAGCCAATACTTTAAAGGCACAATCACCTTTTGTTTTCAGTTGAGAGTGACGGACAGCCAGTAGACCCTGATCAGAAGATCTCAGTGACCTGCTGGTGATAAGTTCACATATGTACTCTGGTGTCTGTCCATGCAGGGCTCTATACATAAAACTAAGAACCATAAAATTAATCTAAACCCGATGGGAAGCTAATGTAAAGACCTTAAAATGTGTGGTATTGTTACTTTTACTTGAAGATCTGAATATTTCCTCCAACACAGCATCAGGCATTAAAACAACTCAAATGGAAATTTAACTGTTTTAAATAAATCATGTCATGATTCCTTTTTTCATGCTCTTGGGGCCTATTTTTTGCTGTTATTTTGACCAGGTCACTCTTTTACAAGAGATAATTAGAGACTTTCCTGTTAAATAATGGTTGAATTAATTCCTGTATTATTTTGTGTATTGGCATGTTGTGTATTTGTTATTATCAGAGCAGTTTTATTAGAATAGTTTAATTGTAAGTAAACAAAATCCCACCTGATTTGAACTCAGCATTATTCTGCACAGTGTGGGCTCCTCTGTATCCTAATTAGCTCAATATCCGGGTGTATCCTGTGGTGATATCAGATCACAAAGTCATGTGGCATTCCTTTTTTGGCCAAGGTTTAGGCTACGTGTTTGTTCTTGTATGAAACTTTCCTCAGGCTGTGTTACCTTTAGAGGTCATGCAGTGGCCCTTCTGCAGCAAGGATCAGGGGTCTGGTAGCCGTGACGATACACTTTCATTTCAGTCAGCGAGTAATCCCACAATGCAATAAAACTGTCTGGCCCCTGCGTCTGGCTCCAGTCAGACCAACTTTACAGACAAAAACCTCCCAACCCCCCCCCCCCCCCAAATATTTTTAAGTGGAATGTAAATCTCAAAATAGAGGTTGAGCTCATTTATCTTTTCTCTTCCAACATTTTTGATGTCATTAACCAGCTATTGGGAAGTTGTGAGTCAGTAATTATATAGCAGGACACAGTTATATGTGTTATAATGGAGGAGTGCATCTCAACCAAACCAAGACACCACCAGGGGACAGAGGTCACTGTAGTCTGGACAGGCTGTGTTTACACTGGCCAAAGAGTTTCAGCTTTTTGCAGAAAGTGTGTCTCTGGGTTTAGACATAATCTCACAGCTGGTTTTGGTGAACTTTTCAAAACAAACAAGTGGCCTTTGCAGCAGTGTCCCTTACTGTTTTACAAATTGTGTTTCTTAGAGGGATAGGTCAACATATTGAGAATCAATCTTCTTGTCTCACTTTACAAAAATCATTTAATTTTTAAAAGATTATTGTTTAAGGATAGTGGATCAATAATTTTTATTCAGTTGAAATGAACATTTGATTTGTTTCTCTCTCTCTGTGAGCTTTTGAAGGAGGAAAAATAGAATTGTCCTCACTTGCAGAATCTATATATTAATAATGATTTGTCATCCCTAAACATAAAAAAATAATATTTTTCATATCTGAATCTCTGCAGCAGTGACAGACTGTCTCAAAAACTCAATGCAGCCACTGAATACAGAAAATGTGAAACCTATTGATGACTTCAGTTTTCCTAATACAGATCCATTTCATACACTGTAGGCCTGAGTCACTGAAACCCGACCCTCATGTATTAACCTTACCTCCTGTATCACATATTCACTCTGCATGTGAGGTTTTGGGCCAAAAATGACCCTCTGACCCTTGCATGAACCAAATCTAATTACAGACCAGAATATCTTATAAGGTAAAGCGCATTTAGAAAGGTCCAGAGGTGTCATAGTTTGACTGAGAAGTATGACTCCATGTAGGGTTTTAGTGGACGTAACCGCCATGCTACCTGTCTCTGATGGGATGCCAAATCTTGTATTTATTCCAATGGTGAGTCCATATTCTTCTTCATTGTCTTACTTTCATTCAGACGTCTTACTAGCATTTTTATGCAGCACAGATTAGATCAGATGAGTGTAATAGAGCAAAAAAGGTACTTATAAAACAGCCAGAGATTAATTTTTAATGTACCCTGCAATTTTCAGACCTCTGACCTGCTGCCACATCACTATTTCCTGAAAATTAAGCCTATTCACTTTCTTCCTGAGAGCGTGATAAGAAAATTGATACCACTCTGGTAGCTTAGTTGCACATTAACACTACTGGAAACGTAGAGGGCGGTGGTGTGGAGTGGAGTATGGGCCTACCCCTACCAGCAATGTGCCCTCTGACCTGTTTGGTTGTGCATTTCTTCCTCTTTCTGTTGTAGGTACATGCAGTTGGTGGGCAGTGCAGTTCATTTCGGCTGACTGGGAGCATCTACGCCCAGTGCTGCCAGTCATTATAAAAGCTGCTGCCTCAGTCTTATCTGAGGGATTCTCCTCATGCGTTTTCATTGATTCCTTTATCATTGTCCTCCCACCAACAGTCATACATTGCATTCCTCACACATCCACTCACTTAAACCACTGACTTCCAAATACATACATGTGACATTTAATTTATGTTTTTGTAAGTAATTAAGTTCATTTTGGTACATTTCATGGTCTCTCTCCTTTATTTGCCACCACTCTTCCAGCCAGTCATGACATCACGTCTATGGCTGTGAAAATAAGCATGGTTGAGATTAATGCAGAACACAAAAATACAAATTCAGAAACTGGCATATTTTGATCAATACAAAAACGCTACTGCATGTGTCAACTACAATTTATGTCAACAAGATGGATATGTCACTCACTACTGATTGTTTAGGGCAAAATAACCCCTCCCCCAAAACAGAAAAACATCTTACACAAACACAACATGGCAAAACAAATTGCCATATACAGCATCAGTGTGTGTGTGTGTGTGTGTGTGTGTGTGTGTGTGTGTGTGTGTGTGTGTGTGTGTGTGTGTGTGTGTGTGTGTGTGTGTGTGTGTGTGTGTGTGTGTGTGTATGTGTGTGTGTGTGCCCATTAGAGGAATCAATCAGCCTCTGATCAGTGGGTCCAGATAGTCAGGATTTATAGCAGCGGGCTTTTCAGGCTTTTAAAATGCAGTTAAGGGGATGTTAGACTGATCCTTGACAAATGCCTCTCACATCCACTGGGCGTCAATGGCAGCATAATCACTTAACATAACAAGCAAATGCTGAGTCAGTGTAGGTAAAATGAAGGTTACTCTGTTTGATGGTAGAGGCAGAGAGAGTGGTCACTCATGGACGCCAAAGACGCCTTCTGGCTGACAAGTCTTTGAGTCTGTGTGTATTGATAACATCCCACGGATACAGTTTCTCCTGTTAGAGGATAACTGTGTGGGAATGCCCCTTCAGATTCTGTTGTTATTGTGTTGAAACTTGTGTGAACATGGGCAGACCTACAGTACAGTGTGCTGCAGGAATGCACTGGTTGAGCAGTCATTGCGTACACAAGAGGCGCCACGGGGATTTCTGAGGGCCCCCTTCCTCAGCGTGTGTTTGTGTGTGTATGTGTGTGTGTGGTTCCCTGTGTGTGATTCATGACTGCTCATATTGGCTGCAACTCACCTTAAGAGCTGACTTTATTATTGTTAAATGAGGCTTTTAATTATTTACAGAATACATACGCTATGCTTTGCTGATTTTGGGCTAATTAGATTAGATCTGATCAATGACACCAACAGTATGTACATCGATGTGTGTGGCGGCTGCGGCTCATCCATTAATTGCAGGGTCGGTGGTCTGATCCCGACTCCTCCTGTTCAGATGTCAAAGTGTCCTTGAGCAAGATACTGAACCCAAAATTGTTCTTAATGTCCAGGCCAGTGCCATCAGTGTGTGAGATGAGATGCAAATTGTCCTGCTAAAGTTGGGGAAGCACTATAAGACAGAAAAACAAGGGAGGAAGGTAGTCGCTTATCTCTGGGTTTCAAAGACATGACTTTTTCATTCATTTTGAATATTTTCATATCTTTTTTTTAATAACATATATACATTTTTCTATATTCTGTATGAATCCTCACTGTTTTGCATTAAAACTCTGATGAATTATCAATTCTGCCCATAGATGGCAGTCATGAGTTTTGCTCTGAAAGTTCTTAAATTGATAAAAGACTTGTTGCACAAACTTTGCATGATGTACTTCTCCTCTTTTACATGTGTGATTTAAAAACTTTACAGAGAAATGCAATGCAGAAAAGACTCACGACAACTATAAAACCAGACCCAACGGTCAGAATTGAGTCTTCATTGCATCACAGCAGTCTTGATGTGTGTTAGTGTCGCCTCTCTCTTCTCCAGACCAGCCATAAGACAGAAAGATGAATAAATGTAGCAGAGTTGAGGAGGAACATTTAAGCATGATTCAGGTCTATAAACCTCTATTGATTTGCTGCTCGCCTTGCTGCACAGTCCCTGCCTGGCCGGTGCCAGTGTAATTTGTCCCTCAGGTCTTAGGTTGCATGAGAATTTTCTGTTGTGTCAGCTGAGTTTAGTGCAGTGCATGCTTGAGAGGAGGTGAACTCTCATTATCCCACACTGCTTTAATTAAGATTGTGCTGTCAACTAAAGCAACATCTTTAACTCATTTATTACTTCTTGCAGTAGGCATCTCCAAATGGCAATAGGCAATATTTCATATTCCACAAGAGTGAATGCAACGTTGTCACGAATACTTCTGCAGCACACTAAAATCTTTGTTTAACAGAAGGGGACAAAGTAGAAGGTAAGATAAAGGGTAATCAACACTTTTTCTATTATTTCATGATCCTTCCTTTAACTTTGACAGTCAGATATATGTATATCTATGTATGTACTGTAATTAGCATGTATGAAACCTTCCTAAGTTATTATTGGCAAAAACAGCAAATGCTTGTAGACTCTGTTGAATTTCTTTGGTGACAAGACAAATGCAAAAACTGCAAAGTGGAGGGCTGTAAAAACCAAAACAATGTGCTGAAAGATGCTAAAAAGTCCGGTGATATAAATCTGTGGATTTCTTACTATGACCAATCTTTCATGTCACTTAGGTCATTTGACCTATTATTAATGGTACCTTTTAAGGATTTTATATATTTCTGTAGCTGTTCCATATGTATTCAAATCTGAAAATTTAAAGTAAGTATGTTTTTGCATCAAAATACTAATTTCCAAAGTGTCAGTGATCTGGATATAACCAACGTCACTGCTTTCTTGCTAATGGCTGATTGGGCGTTTCCATTTTAAAAACCCAGAAAGGAATGCAGGTGGAGTTGTCCTTTAATATAAAAGTAGTACTAGTGCAGCTTTAAGATTGTATTTGGGGCATATTTGCCTTTATTTGACTGTGTACAGTGAAGAGACAGTCAGAATTGAGGAGACAGAAGTAGATGATGGTTAGATTTAGAGCAAGGATGTTTTGTTTGGGTGAATCTTGATGCATATACGACCATAATACTCTGATGAACATTAGTATGCATTAACCCTCTGCACCCCATTCCAACTTACAACACTTCACATCTGCAGAAAACTTGATTGTGCCAGGATTTCTTGGCTTGATAGTGTGCCATGTATTTAAAAAATGTATGTGACTAATGCAATGGATTAGCATCTTGTATGTCATTTTGAATGTTTTGAAAAAAAGAAACAAGTTCCACCTGCAATTCGGTGATGCAACCGCTGATCGACCTTCCCACACGGCCACTACTGGAAGTGGTTACTGAGGTGTGGCCTTTTTGTGCTGCAACAGAAACAGCGATGCGGCCTGTGTCTTAAAAGGAAGCACAGTTTAAATGTTACTCCCTTAATTGATTGTGTATTGTAACAGAAATGTTACCACACGCTTCACGTGAAAGAGGTCTCATTGTTAGGCCTTATTGAGACTTTATTTCAGTAAATGGCATCATTTCCTTGGATGAGCCTCAGTAACTCGCCGTCTCTCCTGATGGGATTTGTACATGCAGCATTAGCACACTGCTGAAGAGTCCTGTGGAGGAGGAAGGCAGGATGGGTGCCAGGTCTGGAGGGGTGCAAAGGCCCAGTCATGCTCAGCATGTCCCAAACAACCGGTGCACGAACCAGAACCATCTGCTGTCCATTTCACTTACATTCTCATTTGATGCTCTGCCAGCAGCTCGATTTTCACCCCTGGAACGAGACTAATCCTGCCGACTTCACATGAGCCACCAAAGCTTTGCCTCAGAACCCAGTTCAGCTGGCAGTTGAAACTGTTTCTGTTTGGGAAAACAAAGAACCGTACTTCCCTGAAACGTAATTCAAAGCGGAGTCATTTATCACAAGCTCTCATTCCTGCTTCATCCACTACTTACTGTAAAGATCAGATCAGCCTATTTACCCCTCCACTCTTGCCTCTCATTTCCATCAACTAAATAACCATTAAGCACTCAGCAGTACTGCCTCAACTGTTAAAGTACATAAATGACTCATGCTCTGAACATCGCGTGCATCATCTCAAAGACTGCCACATCACTGTTTCAGTCATTTCCACCAACTAAATAACCATTAAGCACTCAGCATCCTCGGCCGTTAAAGCACTGTGGGGCACCAAAGAAGAATGAGAGATTGATCAGAGATGTTTCGACTCATATAGAACAATGTAATAAGTTGCAGTAGGAGTTGTTTCTGTTCCCTGAAAGCTTTCTATCTTCAAAAAAAGAGCATTTCTTCAATTTCTGCTCCCTCAACATCCTTGCAGTTGCAGAAATCTTTGTATTCTATACTGCATCAAAAAAATGGCAAGCGTGAATGTGTTTGACAACTTTTCAGACGTTTCCTGACTGTTGTGAGAAATTATACGAACCAGTATTTCAGTATGAGTCATTGTGCATGACAAACACAAAAAACTGTCAATAGAAACCAATGAATAATCAAGAATCACAGGATATCTCAGAATCCGCTCAGTGAAATCACATGCCATCCTAGACGAACCATATTAAGCTGCAACTTTGTTCCATTGTTCTCTTTCGGTGACGTCATGATGTTGATCGATGAATTTAAAAAGCATAAAAAGTAATGTGACTTTAGAAGTTTGTCAGACAACAAGTCATAAACATTCATGAGATGATTATGATGAATTATGGATGGATAATGTTTTATAGGAGCTGTTAAAATGCACCAGTAACCATTATGTGCTCTCAAAAACAAGGTCAGGATGTTATATGAATGAACTTAATGATGTTTAAAAGTCTTTGCTGTGGCAATGTGTCTTCCTATTCTGCATTAGAGATGTTTATTGTTTCAAGGCTACAAGGGTTCAGTTTCTGTGGTCAACACCTCTTCAGCACCGGGGTGCACTTCACAGAACTTGTTTGTTTGTAGAAAGTACTATCAGCCAATCAATCAACCACCTTTCATGCATGTTACGTGACTGACAAACAAAACAAAAGATAATTAAGTGACACTAAATATGATATTATGAAATGAAAACTATTGCATTCAACCATTAATAAACAGAAGTTTAAAAATACAATATCAGTAAAAGTATAATTCTGAGGTACTTTTAGTTCACCTCAGTGCTTCCTTTTTATGCTTCTTAATACTTGCTCCTCTACATTCATCTATAACTACTTTGCAGATTTTAATTTACATGAAAATCAAACTTAAAAAAAAAAAAAAAAATGCATTAAGCAGGACATAAAATAATTAAAATGAGGTTCATGTTGACCACGAACGACACTGAAGTGATGCTTACATGTTAATTCATTATTAGAAATAATCAGATAATAATCCAATAATTTAACATAGCACTCTATGAATACTTTTGATACATTAAGTACATTAACTTTAGCTGATGATGCTTTCATACTTAGCCTACTTACTTGTTCATGTAATGGAATAGTTTAACACTGTGGCATTACTACTTTTACTTAAGGTAATAATGTCAATACTTCTTTGACCACTGCATAAAACCGCTCTATTGCTTTGTACAGTAAATATGAAGCTATAGCTAGCAGCTGGTTAGCTGAGCTTGGCACAAAGACTGAAACAAAATCTTCTCAGCTAAACTAACTGGGTGCTGGCTCCAGCTTCATATTGAACAGAGAGACAAAAGAGTGACAAACCCTCTCATCTAACACCACAAGAATGCAAACACACATATACAAACTGTCAAACCTTTCCGTTAAATACCATCAGCTCAGGCTATATTTCAGTGCTAGTTTTGCTTCCACATACTTTGAAAGCAGAAGTGATGTAAGTGACGTAAATTCTTAATTTTCTTTTACTCATATATTTATGTTGTGGTTGCTCTTCGAACTGTGTAAAGCATACAAGCTAAAGGAAATCAAACAAATTATTCTATGAACTCTCATTTCATGTTCATGTCTATTTGCGTCCCATACCAGGATGCTGCAAAGACAGCCCCTGCCAACCAGACTGTTGGTCTCACCTCTGTGCAGCAGACCACACGTCTTTTAAAATGTGAGCGTTACAACTGCTTTTAGATTGTACCTGAAGGTAGTCAGATCTGAGAATGTGAAGCGCCTACCGATACTGCTGATCTCTCATGTTTTATGTCATCATTTCTCTTCTGACATGAATGCCAGCCGTTTCACAGGATAACGCTGGTATGTGACTCAGATTGATAGTCCTACATCAATCAAGATTAGTGTCAAGAGTGGAATCTGTGAAAGTGTGTGCGTGTGTTTGTGTGTGAGGGCTGGAGGGTGTGATGATAGTTCTGCTGTAAATGAAGAACAACAGAAAGAGATGATGCAGATGATCAGTAACTTTCCTCCCTCTGAATACAAGTGATGATAAGGCTCCACAGAATTAAGTAGGTTACCACACAACATTTCACAAGCACATTATTAATGGCTGATCACCAACTACCTTTTTCCATCTGAATGTCTGGAGAGAAAGCGATAAAGAGAAAGACAGCAATGTGAAAGGGACGCCAGTTGTACATCTGTGAAATCTATAAATACCTTGTCTGTGAATTGTTAACAATTGGTTGTCAGTAAAATACATTAACTCACAGACGGTAGGGCACAGAAAGAAAGAGTGAAAGTTTCCTTTCCAAATGCGACACCACCTCTGCCTATACCTTCAGGGGATAACCACTCCAGGTAATTTAATTAGCAGGAAAAGTAGCCTCCAGCTCCATGTTCATGTGATCATGTGTCAAATGTTTGCCCTCAAAATCAAATGTTGCATGTAATTTCTGTAATAGACTGAACTGTGATTTACCTTCCGGAGATATGATCGTACACACAATCAAGTCAGAGAGCAGACTGGAAGTAATAAGGCTTTAATCTTGCTTAGATCATTCCGACAAAACCTCTCTCATCTGTCCGTGTGGTTCAGATGTTGATTGTGTGTGATTTGTAGGCTAAATGTAAAAAAACATCCTCATATGCTTCCTTTAATCGGATGGCGGCATCACTGAAAAAAAATAATCAAACGAAGACTGATAAGAACCCAGGGTATCATGTTTTTTTCTCAGTTAACACTTCAAAAATGCTCCTTCAAAGATTTTATATGAAATTTAAAGTGAAATATGCATGAATAAGTAACCTAAAGGGATGAAATATCTGAGTTTGATTCTTTGCAAACAACTGGAGTTTAACTACTGCATTTAAGGCATAAGGCAGCATCTGACAAGCTCAGCTGACAGGACAGACAGTTTTAGTGGAGCTATGGATACAATGCGATTTAATGTCTTAAAACAAGATGTTACCAGCTGACAACTGCAGGGACAAACAGCTGGAGAGCTGAAGAGCTGCAGGGTGAGAAGCAAGGAGGCCCACCGTTAGCTGATGGACTTTTTCTCTCAATTAGCCTATATTTGAAAATGAGCGCAGGGCTGGAGGAGGTGGGTGTTATGTTTCTACC